>NW_028226569.1:0-32600 GCF_052327205.1 Somniosus microcephalus
CTCCCCCACAAGTCTCGCTCTGTCCCACAAGTCTCTCTCTCCCCCCACAAGTCCCTCTCTCTCCCGCCCACAAGTCTCTCTCTCCCCCCGAAGTCTCTCTCCCCCCACAAGTCTCTCTCTCTCCCCCACAAGTCTCTCTCTCCCCCAACAAGTCTCTCTCTCCCCGCAAATGTCTCTCTCCCCCCCACAAGTCTCTCTCACCCCCACAAGTCTCCCTCCTCCCCCCACAAGTGTCTCTCTCCCCCACAAGTCTCACTCCCCCCCACAAGTCTATCTCTCCCCCACATGTCTCTCTCTCCCCCACAAGTCTCACTCCCCCCCACAAGTCTCTCTCCCCCCACGAGTCCCTCTCTCCCCCTCAAGTCTCTCTCTCCCCCCACAAGTCTCTCTCTCTCCCACAAGTCTCTCTCTCCCACACAAGTCTCTCTCCCCCCACAAGTCTCTCTCTGCCCCACAAGTCTCTCTCTCCCCCCACAAGTCCCTCTCTCTCCCCCCCCACAAGTCTTTCTTTCCCCCCACAAGAATCTCTCTCCCCCACAAGTCTTTCTCTCCCCCCACAAGTGTCTCTCTCTCCCACAAGTCTCTCCCGCACAAGTCTCTCTCTCTCTCCCCACAAGTCTCTCTCTCTCCCCCCACAAGTCTCTCTCTCTCCCCCCACAAGTCTCTCTCTCCCCCCACAAGTCTCTCCCCTTCTCCCCACAAGTCTCTCTCACCCACAGGTCTCTCTCCCCCCCACAAGTCTCTCTCTCCCCCACAAGTCTCTCTCTCCCCCACAAGTCTCTCTCTCTCCCCCACAAGTCTCTCTCTCCCCCCCACAAGTCTTTCTCTCCCCCAACAAGTCTCTATCTCACCCCACAAGTCTCTCTCTCCCCCACAAGTCTCTCTCTCCCCCACAAGTCTCTCTCTCCCCCACAAGTCTCTCTCTCCACCACAAGTCCCTCTCTCTCCCACAAGTCTCTCTCCCCCCACAAGTCTCTCTCTCCCCCACAAGTCTCTCTCTGCCCCCACAAGTCTCTCTCTCCCAACAAGTCTCGCTCTCTTCCCCCACAAGTCACTCTCACCCCCCACAAGTCTCTCTCTCTCCCCCACAAGTCTCTCTCTCCCCCCACACAAGTCTCTCTCTCCCCCCACAATTCTCTCCCCCACAAGTCTCTCTCTCCCCACAAGTCTCTTTCTCCCCACAAGTCTCTCTCTCCCCCATATGTCTCTCTCTCTCCCCACAAGTCTCTCTCTCCCCACAAGTCTCTCTCTCCCCCATCAAGTCTCTCTCTCTCCCCCACAAGTCTCTCTCTCCCCCATATGTCTCTCTCTCTCCCCACAAGTCTCTCTCTCCCCACAAGTCTCTCTCTCCCCCACAAGTCTCTCTCTCTCCCCCACAAGTCTCTCTCTCCCCAACAAGTCTCTCTCTCTCCCCAACAAGTCTCTCTCTCTCCCCCACAAGTCTCTCTCTCTCCCCCCACAAGTCTCCCTTTTTCCCCAACAAGTCTCGCTCTGTCCCACAAGTCTCTCTCTCCCCCCACAAGTCCCTCTCTCTCCCGCCCACAAGTCTCTCTCTCCCCCCGAAGTCTCTCTCCCCCCACAAGTCTCTCTCTCTCCCCCACAAGTCTCTCTCTCCCCCAACAAGTCTCTCTGTCCCCGCAAATGTCTCTCTCCCCCCCACAAGTCTCTCTCTCACCCCCACAAGTCTCCCTCCTCCCCCCACAAGTGTCTCTCTCCCCCACAAGTCTCACTCCCCCCCACAAGTCTATCTCTCCCCCACATGTCTCACTCTCCCCCACAAGCCTCACTCTCCCCCACAAGTCTCTATCTCCCCCACAAGTCTCTCTCCCCCCACAAGTCTCTCTCTCTCCCCCCACAAGTCTCTCTCTCCCCCACATGTTTCTCTCTCACCCCACAAGAAACTCTCGCCCCCCCACAAGTCTCTCTCTCTCCCCCCACGAGTCCCTCTCTCCCCGACAAGCCTCTCTCTCCCCCAACATGTCTCTCTCTCCCCGAAATGTCTCTCTCTCCCCCCATATGTCTCTGTCTCACCCCCACAAGTCTCTCTCCCCCCAACAAGTCTCTCTCTCCCCCCACAAGTCTCTGTCTCCCCCCCACAAGTCTCTCTCTCCCCCCAAAAGTCTCTCTCCCCCCCACAAGTCTCTCTCTCCCCCCACAAGTCTCTCTCTCCCCCACAAGTCTCTCTCTCCCCCCACAAGTCTCTCTCTCCCCCCACAAGTCTCTCTCTTCCCCACAAGTCTCTCACGCCACAAGTCTCTCTCTCCCCCACAAGTTTCTCTCTCCCCCCACAAGTCTCTCTCTACCCCCACAAGTCTCTCTCTCCCCCACAGGTCTCTCTCTCCCCCCACAAGTCTCTCTCCCCACAAGTCTCTCTCTCCCCCCACAAGACTCTCTCTCCCCCCACAAGTCTCTCTCTCCCCCAACAAGTCTCTCTCTCCCCCACAAGTCTCTCTCTCCCCCCCACAAGTCTCTCTCCCCCACAAGTCTCTCTCTCTCCCCCACAAGTCTCTCTCTCCCCCACAAGTCTCTCTCTCCCCCCCACAAGTCTCTCTCTCCCAACAAGTCTCTCTCTCCCCCACAAGTCTCTCTCCCCCCCACAAGTCTCTCTCTCCCCCCACAAGTCTCTCTCTCCCCCACAAGTCTCTCTCTCCCCCCACAAGTCTCTCTCTCCCCACAAGTAACTCTCTCCACCCCACAAGTCTCTCTCTCCCCCCACGAGTCTCTGTCTCCCCCGCACAATTCTCTCTCCCACCCACAAGACCCTCTCTCTCCCCCACCAGTCTCCCTCTCCCCCACAAGTCACTCTCTCCCCCAAAAGACCCTCCATCTCCCCCACAATGCTCTCTCTCCCCCACAAGACCCTCTCTCTCCCCCACAAGTCTCTCTCCCCCCCACAAGACTCTCTCTCCCCCACAAGTCTCTCTCTACCCCACAAGTCTCTCTCTCTCCCCACAAGTCTCTCTCTCCCCCCACAAGTCGCTCTCTACACCCACAAGTCTCTCTCCCCCCCACAAGTCTCTCTCTACACCTCAGGCCGCTCTCTCCCCCCCACAAGTCTCTCTCCCCCCACAAGACTCTCTCTCCCTCACAAGCCTCTCTCTCCCCCCCACAAGTCTCTCTCCCCCCCACAAGTCTCTCTCCCCCCACGAGTCCCTCTCTCCCCCACAAGACTCTCTCTCCCCCACAAGTCTCTCTCTCTCCCACAAGTCTCTCTCTCCCACACAAGTCTCTCTCCCCCACAAGTCTCTCTCTGCCCCACAAGTCTCTCTCTCCCCCCACAAGTCCCTCTCTCTCCCCCCACAAGTCTTTCTCTCCCCCCACAAGAGTCTCTCTCCCCCACAAGTCTTTCTCTCCCCCCACAAGTGTCTCTCTCTCCCACAAGTCTCTCCCGCACAAGTCTCTCTCTCTCTCCCCACAAGTCTCTCTCTCTCCCCCCACAAGTCTCTCTCTCTCCCCCACAAGTCTCTCTCTCCCCCCACAAGTCTCTCCCCTTCTCCCCACAAGTCTCTCTCACCCACAAGTCTCTCACCCCCCACAAGTCTCTCTCTCCCCCACAAGTCTCTCTCTCCCCCACAAGTCTCTCTCTCCCCCACAAGTCTCTCTCTCTCCCCCACAAGTCTCTCTCTCCCCCCACAAGTCTTTCTCTCCACAACAAGTCTCTCTCTCACCCCACAAGTCTCTCTCTCCCCACAAGTCTCTCTCTCCCCCACAAGTCCTCTCTCTCCCCACAAGTCTCTCTCTCCCCCACAAGTCTCTCTCTCTCCCACAAGTCTCTCTCCCCCCACAAGTCTCTCTCTCCCCCACAAGTCTCTCTCTGCCCCCACAAGTCTCTCTCTCCCCCACAAGTCTCTCTCTCTCCCCCACAAGTCTCTCTCTCCCCCCACAAGTCTCTCTCTCTCCCACAAGTCTCTCTCCCCCCCACAAGTCTCTCTCTCTCCCCACAAGTCTCTCTCTCCCCCCACAAGTCGCTCTCTACACCCACAAGTCTCTCTCCCCCCCCACAAGTCTCTCTCTACACCTCAAGCCTCTCTCTCCCCCCCACAAGTCTCTCTCCCCCCACAAGACTCTCTCTCCCTCACAAGCCTCTCTCTCCCCCCCACAAGTCTCTCTCTCCCCACAAGTCTCTCTCCCCCCCACAAGTCTCTCTCCCCCCCACGAGTCCCTCTCTCCCCCACAAGTCTCTCTCTCCCCCACAAGTCTCTCTCTCTCCCACAAGTCTCTCTCTCCCACACAAGTCTCTCTCCCCCACAAGTCTCCCTCTGCCCCACAAGCTCTCTCTCTCCCCCCACAAGTCCCTCTCTCGCCCCCCCACAAGTCTTTCTCTCCCCCCACAAGAGTCTCTCTCCCCCACAAGTCTCTCTCTCCCCACACAAGTCCCTCTCTCTCCTCCCCCACAAGTCTTTCTCTCTCCCCCACAAGTGTCTCTCTCTCCCACAAGTCTCTCCCGCACAAGTCTCTCTCTCTCTCCCCACAAGTCTCTCTCTCTCCCCCCCACAAGTCTCTCTCTCTCCCCCACAAGTCTCTCTCTCCCCCCACAAGTCTCTCCCCTTCTCCCCACAAGTCTCTCTCTCTCACCCACAAGTCTCTCTCCCCCCACAAGTCTCTCTCTCCCCCACAAGTCTCTCTCTCCCCCACAAGTCTCTCTCTCCCCCACAAGTCTCTCTCTCCCCCACAAGTCTCTCTCTCTCCCCCACAAGTCTCTCTCTCCCCCCACAAGTCTTTCTCTCCCCAACAAGTCTCTCTCTCACCCCACAAGTCTCTCTCTCCCCCACAAGTCTCTCTCTCCCCCACAAGTCTCTCTCTCCCCCACAAGTCTCTCTCTCTCCCACAAGTCTCTCTCCCCCCACAAGTCTCTCTCTCCCCCACACGTCTCTCTCTGCCCCCACAAGTCTTTCTCTCCCCCAACAAGTCTCTCTCTCACCCCACAAGTCCTCTCTCTCCCCACAAGTCTCTCTCTCCCCCACAAGTCTCTCTCTCCCCCCACAAGACTCTCTCTCCCCCACAAGTCTCTCTCCCCCCCACAAGTCTCTCTCTCCCCCACAAGTCTCTCTCTCCCCCCCACAAGTCTCTCTCTCCCCCACAAGTCTCTCTCCTCCCCACAAGTCTCTCTCTCCCCCACAAGTCTCTCTCTCCCCCCACAAGTCTCTCTCTACCCCCACAAGTCTCTCTCTCCCCCCACAAGTCTCTCTCTCCCCCACAAATCTCTCTCTCCCCCCACAAGTCTCTCTCTCCCCACAAGTCTCTCTCTCCCCCCCACAAGTCTCTCTCTCCCCACAAGTCTCTCTCTCCCCCCACAAGTCTCTCTCTCCCCCACAAGTCTCTCTCTCCCCCACAAGTCTCTCTCTCTCCCCAACAAGTCTCTCTCTCCCCCAAAATGTCTCTCTCTCCCCCCACAATTCTCTCTCCCCCCCACAAGACCCTTCTCTCCCCCACCAGTCTCCCTCTCCCCCACAAGTCTCTCTCTCCCCCAAAAGACCCTCCATCTCCCCCACAAGGCTCTCTCTCCCCCCACAAGACCCTCTCTCTCCCCCACAAGTCTCTCCTCTCTCCCCCACAAGACTCTCTCTCCCCCACAAGTCTCTCTCTACCCCCACAAGTCTCTCTCTCTCCCCACAAGTCTCTCTCTCCCCCCACAAGTCTCTCTCTACCCCCACAAGTCTCTCTCCCCCCACAAGTCTCTCTCTACTCCTCAAGCCTCTCTCTCCCCCCCCCACAAGTCTCCCTCCCCCACAAGACTCTCTCTACCCCTCAAGCCTCTCTCTCCCCCCCACAAGTCTCTCTCGCCCCACAAGACTCTCTCTACACCTCAAGCTCTCTCTCCGCCCCACAAGTCTCTCTCTCCCCCCAAGCCTCTCTCTCCCCCCCCACAAGTCTCTCTCTCCCACACAAGTCTCTCTCCCCCCCCCACAAGTCTCTCTCCCCCCAGGAGTCCCTCCCTCCCCCACAAGCCTCTCTCTCCCCCACAAGTCTCTCTCTCTCCCACAAGTCTCTCTCTCCCACACAAGTCTGTCTGTCCCCCCACAAGTCCCTCTCTCTCCCCCCCACAAGTCTTTCTCTCCCCCCACAAGTGTCTCTCTCCCCACAAGTCTCTCTCTCTCCCCCACAAGTCCCTCTCTCTCCCCCCCCACAAGTCTTTCTCTCCCCCACAAGTGTCTCTCTCTCCCACAATTCTCTCTCTCCCCACAAGTCTCTCTCCCTCACAAGTCTCTCTCTCTCTCCCCACAAGTCACTCTCTCCCCCCACAAGTGTCTCTCTCCCCACAAGTCTCTCTCTCCCCCCACAAGTCCCTCTCTCTCCCCCCCCACAAGTCTTTCTCTCCCCCCACAAGTGTCTCTCTCTCCCACATGTCTCTCTCTCCCCTCAAGCCTCTCTCCCCCCACAAGTCTCTCTCCCCCCCACAAGTCTCTCTCCCCCCACAAGTCTCTCTCCCCCCACAAGACTCCCTCTCCCCCACAAGCCTCTCTCTCCCCCCCACAAGTCTCTCTCCACCCACAAGACTCTCTCTCCCCCACAAGCCTCTCTCTCCCCCCACAAGTCTCTCTCTCTCCCCGACAAGCCTCTCTCTCCCAACAAGTCTCACTCTCTCCCCAACAAGTCTCTCGCTCTCCCCCACAAGTCTCTCTCTCTCCCCCCACAAGCCTCCCTCTCTCCCCCACAAGTCTCGCTCTGTCCCACAAGTCTCTCTCTCCCCCCACAAGTCCCTCTCTCTCCCGCCCACAAGTCTCTCTCTCCCCCCGAAGTCTCTCTCCCCCACAAGTCTCTCTCTCTCCCCCACAAGTCTCTCCCTCCCCCAACAAGTCTCTCTCTCCCCGCAAATGTCTCTCTCCTCCCCCCACAAGTCTCTCTCACCCCCACAAGTCTCCCTCCTCCCCCCACAAGTGTCTCTCTCCCCCACAAGTCTCACTCCCCCCCACAAGTCTATCTCTCCCCCACATGTCTCACTCTCCCCCACAAGCCTCACTCTCCCCCACAAGTCTCTATCTCCCCCACAAGTCTCTCCCCCCACAAGTCTCTCTCTCTCCCCCCACAAGTCTCTCTCTCCCCCACATGTCTCTCTCTCCACCCACAAGTAACTCTCGCCCCCCCACAAGTGTCTCTCTCTCCCCCCACGAGTCCCTCTCCCCCCCACAAGCCTCTCTCTCCCCCAACATGTCTCTCTCTCCCCCGAAATGTCTCTCTCTCCCCCCACATGTCTCTGTCTCACCCCCACAAGTCTCTCTCCCCCCCACAAGACCCTCTCTCTCCCCCACCAATCTCCCTCTCCCCCACAAGTCCCTCTCTGCCCCACAAGTCTCTCTCTCCCCCCACAGGTCCCTCTCTCTCCCCCCAACAAGTCTCTCTCTCCCCCCAAAGTCTCTCTCTCTCCCCACAAGTCTCTCTCTCCCCCAACAGGTCTCTCTCTCCCTGCAAATGTCTCTCTCCCCCCACAAGTCTCTGTCTCCCCCCACAAGTCTCTCTCTCCCCCCAAAAGTCTCTCTCTCCCCCCACAAGTCTCTCTCTCTCCCCCCACAAGTCTCTCTCTCTCCCCCACAAGTCTCTCTCTCTCCCCCCACAAGTCTCTCTCTCCCCCCACAAGTCTCTCTCTCACCCACAAGTCTCTCTCACGCCACAAGTCTCTCGCTCCCCCACAAGTTTCTCTCACCCCCCCACAAGTCTCTCTCTCCCCCCACAAGTCTCTCTCTCCCCCACAAGTCTCTCTCTCCCCCCACAAGTCTCTCTCCCCACAAGTCTCTCTCTCCCCCCACAAGTCGCTCTCTACACCCACAAGTCTCTCTCCCCCCCACAAGTCTCTCTCTACACCTCAAGCCTCTCTCTCCCCCCCACAAGTCTCTCTCCCCCCACAAGACTCTCTCTCCCTCACAAGCCTCTCTCTCCCCCCACAAGTCTCTCTCCCACCCCACAAGTCTCTCTCCCCCCACGAGTCCCTCTCTCCCCCACAAGACTCTCTCTCCCCCACAAGTCTCTCTCTCTCCCACAAGTCTCTCTCTCCCACACAAGTCTCTCTCCCCCACAAGTCTCTCTCTGCCCCACAAGTCTCTCTCTCCCCCCACAAGTCCCTCTCTCTCCCCCCACAAGTCTTTCTCTCCCCCCCACAAGAGTCTCTCTCCCCCACAAGTCTTTCTCTCCCCCACAAGTGTCTCTCTCTCCCACAAGTCTCTCCCGCACAAGTCTCTCTCTCTCTCCCCACAAGTCTCTCTCTCTCCCCCCACAAGTCTCTCTCTCTCCCCCACAAGTCTCTCTCTCCCCCCCACAAGTCTCTCCCCTTCTCCCCACAAGTCTCTCTCACCCACAAGTCTCTCACCCCCCCACAAGTCTCTCTCTCCCCCCACAGGTCTCTCTCTCCCCCACAAGTCTCTCTCTCCCCCACAAGTCTCTCTCTCCCCCACAAGTCTCTCTCTCTCCCCCACAAGTCTCTCTCTCCCCCCACAAGTCTTTCTCTCCCACAATCCAAGTCTCTCTCTCACCCCACAGTCTCTCTCTCCCCCACAAGTCTCTCTCTCCCCCACAAGTCTCTCTCTCCCCACAAGTCTCTCTCTCCCCCACAAGTCTCTCTCTCTCCCACAAGTCTCTCTCCCCCACAAGTCTCTCTCTCCCCCACAAGTCTCTCTCTGCCCCCACAAGTCTCTCTCTCCCCCCACAAGTCTCTCTCTCCCCCACAAGTCTCTCTCTCCCCCACAAGTCTCTCTCTCTCCCACAAGTCTCTCTCCCCCCACAAGTCTCTCTCTCTCCCCACAAGTCTCTCTCTCCCCCCCACAAGTTCGCTCTCTACA
Organism: Somniosus microcephalus; assembly: GCF_052327205.1. NCBI lineage: Eukaryota > Metazoa > Chordata > Chondrichthyes > Squaliformes > Somniosidae > Somniosus > Somniosus microcephalus. The sequence continues at coordinate 8,772 of NW_028226569.1, forward strand.
CCCACAAGTCTCTCTCCCCCCCACAAGTCTCTCTCTACACCTCAAGCCTCTCTCTCCCCCCCACAAGTCTCTCTCCCCCCACAAGACTCTCTCTCCCTCACAATGCCTCTCTCTCCCCCCCACAAGTCTCTCTCTCCCCCACAAGTCTCTCTCCCCCCCCACAAGTCTCTCTCCCCCACGAGTCCCTCTCTCCCCCACAAGTCTCTCTCTCCCCCACAAGTCTCTCTCTCTCCCACAAGTCTCTCTCTCCCACACAAGTCTCTCTCCCCCACAAGTCTCCCTCTGCCCCACAAGTCTCTCTCTCCCCCCCACAAGTCCCTCTCTCGCCCCCCCACAAGTCTTTCTCTCCCCCCACAAGAGTCTCTCTCCCCCAACAAGTCTCTCTCTCCCCACACAAGTCCCTCTCTCTCCCCCCCACAAGTCTTTCTCTCCCCCCACAAGTGTCTCTCTCTCCCACAAGTCTCTCCCGCACAAGTCTCTCTCTCTCTCCCCACAAGTCTCTCTCTCTCCCCCCACAAGTCTCTCTCTCTCCCCCACAAGTCTCTCTCTCCCCCCACAAGTCTCTCCCCTTCTCCCCACAAGTCTCTCTCTCACCCACAAGTCTCTCTCCCCCACAAGTCTCTCTCTCCCCCACAAGTCTCTCTCTCCCCCACAAGTCTCTCTCTCCCCCACAAGTCTCTCTCTCCCCCACAAGTCTCTCTCTCTCCCCCACAAGTCTCTCTCTCCCCCCACAAGTCTTTCTCTCCCCCAACAAGTCTCTCTCTCACCCCACAAGTCTCTCTCTCCCCACAAGTCTCTCTCTCCCCCCACAAGTCTCTCTCTCTCCACAAGTCTCTCTCCCCCCACAAGTCTCTCTCTCCCCCACACGTCTCTCTCTGCCCCCACAAGTCTTTCTCTCCCCCAACAAGTCTCTCTCTCACCCCACAAGTCTCTCTCTCCCCCACAAGTCTCTCTCTCCCCCACAAGTCTCTCTCTCCCCCCACAAGACTCTCTCTCCCCACAAGTCTCTCTCCCCCCCACAAGTCTCTCTCTCCCCCACAAGTCTCTCTCTCCCCCCACAAGTCTCTCTCTCACTCCCCCACAAGTCTCTCTCCTCCCCCACAAGTCTCTCTCTCCCCCACAAGTCTCTCTCTCCCCCCACAAGTCTCTCTCTAACCCCCACAAGTCTCTCTCTCCCCCCACAAGTCTCTCTCTCCCCCACAAATCTCTCTCTCCCCCCACAAGTCTCTCTCTCCCCACAAGTCTCTCTCTCCCCCCCACAAGTCTCTCTCTCCCCACAAGTCTCTCTCTCCCCCCACAAGTCTCTCTCTCCCCCACAAGTCTCTCTCTCCCCCACAAGTCTCTCTCTCCCCAACAAGTCTCTCTCTCCCCCAAAATGTCTCTCTCTCCCCCCACAATTCTCTCTCCCCCCCCACAAGACCCTTCTCTCCCCCACCAGTCTCCCTCTCCCCCACAAGTCTCTCTCTCCCCCAAAAGACCCTCCATCTCCCCCACAAGGCTCTCTCTCCCCCACAAGACCCTCTCTCTCCCCCACAAGTCTCTCTCTCCCCCACAAGACTCTCTCTCCCCCCACAAGTCTCTCTCTACCCCCACAAGTCTCTCTCTCTCCCCACAAGTCTCTCTCTCCCCCCACAAGTCTCTCTCTACCCCCACAAGTCTCTCTCCCCCCACAAGTCTCTCTCTACTCCTCAGCCTCTCTCTCCCCCCCCCCACAAGTCTCCCTCCCCCACAGACTCTCTCTACCCCTCAAGCTCTCTCTCCCCCCCACAAGTCTCTCTCGCCCCACAAGACTCTCTCTACACCTCAAGCCTCTCTCTCCGCCCCACAAGTCTCTCTCTCTCCCCCCAAGCCTCTCTCTCCCCCCCACAAGTTCTCTCTCTCCCACACAAGTCTCTCTCCCCCCCACAAGTCTCTCTCCCCCCAGGAGTCCCTCCCTCCCCCACAAGCCTCTCTCTCCCCCACAAGTCTCTCTCTCTCCCACAAGTCTCTCTCTCCCACACAAGTCTGTCTGTCCCCCCACAAGTCCCTCTCTCTCCCCCCCACAAGTCTTTCTCTCCCCCCACAAGTGTCTCTCTCCCCACAAGTCTCTCTCTCCCCCACAAGTCCCTCTCTCTCCCCCCCCCACAAGTCTTTCTCTCCCCCCACAAGTGTCTCTCTCTCCCACAATTCTCTCTCTCCCCACAAGTCTCTCTCCCTCACAAGTCTCTCTCTCTCTCTCTCTCTCCCCACAAGTCACTCTCTCCCCCCACAAGTGTCTCTCTCCCCACAAGTCTCTCTCTCCCCCCACAAGTCCCTCTCTCTCCCCCCCACAAGTCTTTCTCTCCCCCCACAAGTGTCTCTCTCTCCCACATGTCTCTCTCTCCCCTCAAGCCTCTCTCCTACCACAAGTCTCTCTCCCCCCCACAAGTCTCTCTCCCCCCACAAGTCTCTCTCCCCCCACAAGACTCCCTCTCCCCCACAAGCCTCTCTCTCCCCCCCACAAGTCTCTCTCCACCCACAAGACTCTCTCTCCCCCACAAGCCTCTCTCTCCCCCCACAAGTCTCTCTCTCTCCCCGACAAGCCTCTCTCTCCCCAACAAGTCTCACTCTCTCCCCAACAAGTCTCTCGCTCTCCCCCACAAGTCTCTCTCTCTCCCCCCACAAGCCTCCCTCTCTCCCCCACAAGTCTCGCTCTGTCCCACAAGTCTCTCTCTCCCCCCACAAGTCCCTCTCTCTCCCGCCCACAAGTCTCTCTCTCCCCCCGAAGTCTCTCTCCCCCCACAAGTCTCTCTCTCTCCCCCACAAGTCTCTCCCTCCCCCAACAAGTCTCTCTCTCCCCGCAAATGTCTCTCTCCCCCCCACAAGTCTCTCTCACCCCCACAAGTCTCCCTCCTCCCCCCACAAGTGTCTCTCTCCCCCACAAGTCTCACTCCCCCCCACAAGTCTATCTCTCCCCCACATGTCTCACTCTCCCCCACAAGCCTCACTCTCCCCCACAAGTCTCTATCTCCCCCACAAGTCTCTCCCCCCACAAGTCTCTCTCTCTCCCCCCACAAGTCTCTCTCTCCCCCACATGTCTCTCTCTCCACCCACAAGTAACTCTCGCCCCCCCCACAAGTGTCTCTCTCTCCCCCCACGAGTCCCTCTCCCCCCCACAAGCCTCTCTCTCCCCCAACATGTCTCTCTCTCCCCCGAAATGTCTCTCTCTCCCCCCACATGTCTCTGTCTCACCCCCACAAGTCTCTCTCCCCCCCACAAGACCCTCTCTCTCCCCCACCAATCTCCCTCTCCCCCACAAGTCCCTCTCTGCCCCACAAGTCTCTCTCTCCCCCCACAGGTCCCTCTCTCTCCCCCCAACAAGTCTCTCTCTCCCCCCAAGTCTCTCTCTCTCCCCACAAGTCTCTCTCTCCCCCAACAGGTCTCTCTCTCCCTGCAAATGTCTCTCTCCCCCCACAAGTCTCTGTCTCCCCCCCACAAGTCTCTCTCTCCCCCCAAAAGTCTCTCTCTCCCCCCACAAGTCTCTCTCTCCCCCCACAAGTCTCTCTCTCCCCCACAAGTCTCTCTCTCCCCCCACAAGTCTCTCTCTCCCCCCACAAGTCTCTCTCTCCCCACAAGTCTCTCTCACGCCACAAGTCTCTCGCTCCCCCACAAGTTTCTCTCACCCCCCACAAGTCTCTCTCTCCCCCCACAAGTCTCTCTCTCCCCCACAAGTCTCTCTCTCCCCCCACAAGTCTCTCTCCCCACAAGTCTCTCTCTCCCCCCACAAGACTCTCTCTCCCCCCACAAGTCTCTCTCTCCCCCAACAAGTCTCTCTCTCCCCCACAAGTCTCTCTCTCCCCCCCACAAGTCTCTCTCCCCCACAAGTCTCTCTCTCTCCCCCACAAGTCTCTCTCTCCCCCACAAGTCTCTCTCTCCCCCCACAAGTCTCTCTCTCCCAACAAGTCTCTCTCTCCCCCACAAGTCTCTCTCCCCCCCACAAGTCTCTCTCTCCCCCCACAAGTCTCTCTCTCCCCCACAAGTCTCTCTCTCCCCCCACAAGTCTCTCTCTCACCACAAGTAACTCTCTCCCCCCCACAAGTCTCTCTCTCCCCACACGCGTCTCTGTCTCCCCCGCACAATTCTCTCTCCCACCCACAAGACCCTCTCTCTCCCCCACCAGTCTCCCTCTCCCCCACAAGTCACTCTCTCCCCCAAAAGACCCTCCATCTCCCCCACAATGCTCTCTCTCCCCCACAAGACCCTCTCTCTCCCCCACAAGTCTCTCTCCCCCCCACAAGACTCTCTCTCCCCCACAAGTCTCTCTCTACCCCCACAAGTCTCTCTCTCTCCCCACAAGTCTCTCTCTCCCCCCACAAGTCGCTCTCTACACCCACAAGTCTCTCTCCGCCCCACAAGTCTCTCTCTACACCTCAAGCCGCTCTCTCCCCCCACAAGTCTCTCTCCCCCCACAAGACTCTCTCTCCCTCACAAGCCTCTCTCTCCCCCCCACAAGTCTCTCTCTCCCCCACAAGTCTCTCTCCCCCCCACAAGTCTCTCTCCCCCCCACAAGTCTCTCTCCCCCCACGAGTCCCTCTCTCCCCCTCAAGTCTCTCTCTCCCCCACAAGTCTCTCTCTCTCCCACAAGTCTCTCTCTCCCACACAAGTCTCTCTCCCCCACAAGTCTCTCTCTGCCCCACAAGTCTCTCTCTCCCCCCACAAGTCCCTCTCTCTCCCCCCCACAAGTCTTTCTTTCCCCCCACAAGAATCTCTCTCCCCCACAAGTCTTTCTCTCCCCCCACAAGTGTCTCTCTCTCCCACAAGTCTCTCCCGCACAAGTCTCTCTCTCTCTCCCCACAAGTCTCTCTCTCTCCCCCCACAAGTCTCTCTCTCTCCCCCACAAGTCTCTCTCTCCCCACACAAGTCTCTCCCCTTCTCCCCACAAGTCTCTCTCACCCACAGGTCTCTCTCCCCCCACAAGTCTCTCTCTCCCCCACAAGTCTCTCTCTCCCCCACAAGTCTCTCTCTCCCCACAAGTCTCTTTCTCCCCACAAGTCTCTCTCTCCCCCATAAGTCTCTCTCTCTCCCCACAAGTCTCTCTCTCCCCACAAGTCTCTCTCTCCCCCACAAGTCTCTCTCTCTCCCCCACAAGTCTCTCTCTCCCCAACAAGTCTCTCTCTCTCCCCAACAAGTCTCTCTCTCTCCCCCACAAGTCTCTCTCTCTCCCCCCACAAGTCTCCCTTTTTCCCCAACAAGTCTCGCTCTGTCCCACAAGTCTCTCTCTCCCCCCACAAGTCCCTCTCTCTCCCGCCCACAAGTCTCTCTCTCCCCCCGAAGTCTCTCTCCCCCCACAAGTCTCTCTCTCTCCCCCACAAGTCTCTCTCTCCCCCAACAAGTCTCTCTGTCCCCGCAAATGTCTCTCTCCCCCCCACAAGTCTCTCTCTCACCCCCACAAGTCTCCCTCCTCCCCCCACAAGTGTCTCTCTCCCCCACAAGTCTCACTCCCCCCCACAAGTCTATCTCTCCCCCACATGTCTCACTCTCCCCCACAAGCCTCACTCTCCCCCACAAGTCTCTATCTCCCCCACAAGTCTCTCTCCCCCCACAAGTCTCTCTCTCTCCCCCCACAAGTCTCTCTCTCCCCCACATGTTTCTCTCTCACCCCACAAGAAACTCTCGCCCCCCCCACAAGTCTCTCTCTCTCCCCCCACGAGTCCCTCTCTCCCCGACAAGCCTCTCTCTCCCCCAACATGTCTCTCTCTCCCCGAAATGTCTCTCTCTCCCCCCACATGTCTCTGTCTCACCCCCACAAGTCTCTCTCCCCCCAACAAGTCTCTCTCTCCCCCCACAAGTCTCTGTCTCCCCCCCACAAGTCTCTCTCTCCCCCCAAAAGTCTCTCTCTCCCCCCACAAGTCTCTCTCTCCCCCCACAAGTCTCTCTCTCCCCCACAAGTCTCTCTCTCCCCCCACAAGTCTCTCTCTCCCCCCACAAGTCTCTCTCTCCCCACAAGTCTCTCTCTCACGCCACAAGTCTCTCTCTCCCCCACAAGTTTCTCTCTCCCCCCACAAGTCTCTCTCTACCCCCACAAGTCTCTCTCTCCCCCACAGGTCTCTCTCTCCCCCCACAAGTCTCTCTCCCCACAAGTCTCTCTCTCCCCCCACAAGACTCTCTCTCCCCCCACAAGTCTCTCTCTCCCCCAACAAGTCTCTCTCTCCCCCACAAGTCTCTCTCTCCCCCCCACAAGTCTCTCTCCCCCACAAGTCTCTCTCTCTCCCCCACAAGTCTCTCTCTCCCCCACAAGTCTCTCTCTCCCCCCACAAGTCTCTCTCTCCCCCACAAGTCTCTCTCTCCCCCCACAAGTCTCTCTCTCCCCACAAGTAACTCTCTCCACCCCACAAGTCTCTCTCTCCCCCCACGAGTCTCTGTCTCCCCCGCACAATTCTCTCTCCCACCCACAAGACCCTCTCTCTCCCCCACCAGTCTCCCTCTCCCCCACAAGTCACTCTCTCCCCCAAAAGACCCTCCATCTCCCCCACAATGCTCTCTCTCCCCCACAAGACCCTCTCTCTCCCCCACAAGTCTCTCTCCCCCCCACAAGACTCTCTCTCCCCCACAAGTCTCTCTCTACCCCCACAAGTCTCTCTCTCTCCCCACAAGTCTCTCTCTCCCCCCACAAGTCGCTCTCTACACCCACAAGTCTCTCTCCCCCCCACAAGTCTCTCTCTACACCTCAGGCCGCTCTCTCCCCCCCACAAGTCTCTCTCCCCCCACAAAACTCTCTCTCCCTCACAAGCCTCTCTCTCCCCCCCACAAGTCTCTCTCCCCCCCACAAGTCTCTCTCCCCCCACGAGTCCCTCTCTCCCCCACAAGACTCTCTCTCCCCCACAAGTCTCTCTCTCTCCCACAAGTCTCTCTCTCCCACACAAGTCTCTCTCCCCCACAAGTCTCTCTCTGCCCCACAAGTCTCTCTCTCCCCCCACAAGTCCCTCTCTCTCCCCCCACAAGTCTTTCTCTCCCCCCACAAGAGTCTCTCTCCCCCACAAGTCTTTCTCTCCCCCCACAAGTGTCTCTCTCTCCCACAAGTCTCTCCCGCACAAGTCTCTCTCTCTCTCCCCACAAGTCTCTCTCTCTCCCCCCACAAGTCTCTCTCTCTCCCCCACAAGTCTCTCTCTCCCCCCACAAGTCTCTCCCCTTCTCCCCACAAGTCTCTCTCACCCACAAGTCTCTCACCCCCCACAAGTCTCTCTCTCCCCCACAAGTCTCTCTCTCCCCCACAAGTCTCTCTCTCCCCCACAAGTCTCTCTCTCCCCCACAAGTCTCTCTCTCTCCCCCACAAGTCTCTCTCTCCCCCCACAAGTCTTTCTCTCCCCCAACAAGTCTCTCTCTCACCCCACAAGTCTCTCTCTCCCCCACAAGTCTCTCTCTCCCCCACAAGTCTCTCTCTCCCCCACAAGTCTCTCTCTCCCCCACAAGTCTCTCTCTCTCCCACAAGTCTCTCTCCCCCCACAAGTCTCTCTCTCCCCCACAAGTCTCTCTCTGCCCCCACAAGTCTCTCTCTCCCCCACAAGTCTCTCTCTCCCCCACAAGTCTCTCTCTCCCCCACAAGTCTCTCTCTCTCCCACAAGTCTCTCTCCCCCCACAAGTCTCTCTCTCTCCCCACAAGTCTCTCTCTCCCCCCACAAGTCGCTCTCTACACCCACAAGTCTCTCTCCCCCCCACAAGTCTCTCTCTACACCTCAAGCCTCTCTCTCCCCCCCACAAGTCTCTCTCCCCCCACAAGACTCTCTCTCCCTCACAAGCCTCTCTCTCCCCCCCACAAGTCTCTCTCTCCCCCACAAGTCTCTCTCCCCCCCACAAGTCTCTCTCCCCCCACGAGTCCCTCTCTCCCCCACAAGTCTCTCTCTCCCCCACAAGTCTCTCTCTCTCCCACAAGTCTCTCTCTCCCACACAAGTCTCTCTCCCCCACAAGTCTCTCTCTGCCCCACAAGTCTCTCTCTCCCCCCACAAGTCCCTCTCTCGCCCCCCCACAAGTCTTTCTCTCCCCCCACAAGAGTCTCTCTCCCCCACAAGTCTCTCTCTCCCCACACAAGTCCCTCTCTCTCCCCCCCACAAGTCTTTCTCTCCCCCCACAAGTGTCTCTCTCTCCCACAAGTCTCTCCCGCACAAGTCCAATTCCAATTCCAATTCCAATTAAAATGCTTTATTGGCATGAAAGTTTACAGAGAACCATATTGCCAAAGCTTACATAGCAAAACGGTACAGTTTTCCAACATTCTGTAGGTGTCAATCGATTTGACATTTGTTGGGTACATACAATATTACTTTTAAACAATATTAATTTTAAACAGTCTTTGTACTTCATTTGGTACGTTCAATATTAATTTTAAACAGTCTTAATTTTAAACAGTCCTCAGGTTGTGACATGTTGTTACATATTTGGCCCCAAGGTATGGTCTGTCTCCTTCTCCTAGGACTAATCTCAATTTTGACAGATCATCCAATTCCTTGAAATCTGGGGTTGTTTGGCTTAGCTTGTTGAATAATATGTTTCTTGATGTGTTGAATTTTTCGCATTTTAGGAGGAAATGCATTTCTGTTTCAACCTCGCCAGCCAGACATTGATCGCATATTCTATTCTCTCTAGGCTGCCAGGATTTCTTGTATCTGCCTTTTTCAATTTCCAGTTGGTGGTCGCTTAGTCTGTACCTGGTGAGGGTCTGTCTCTGTTTTGTGTCTCTGATGGTCGTGAGGTAGTCTGCCAGTTTATATTCTCTTTTTAGGGCCCGGTAACATTCTAATCTGCTTTGGCTTTCGGTTATTTTGTTCCAATGTTCCAGGTAGGTTTCTTTGCATTTTTTAATGATTTGGTTCACTCGGATTGGTGTTTGGACGGCTGTGTTGGTCTGGGGCTGGTCAGGGTCCGGCTGAGTACTTAGTTTCCGTAGCAGCTGACTCAGGGGACTCTTTTCTGGGTTTAGCTCTTGGGTCTGAAAGGCTTTGAAATGAAGGGTGTCTGGGGAGCTAGATTTGAGGTGATTTAGGAAGTTTAGTGCTCGTTTTTGGATGTTTATTATCAGTGGGTATCTGCCTAGTTCGGCTCTGCATGCATTTGTTGGCGTTTTCCTTTGGGTGCGAAGGATGCTTCGGCAGAATTCTGCATGTAGGGCTTCTATTGTATGTTTTTCCCATTTAGTGTAGCTTTGGTGATTTAGCGGGCCCCATACTTCACTACCGTACAGTGCAATGGGCAGGATTATGCTGTCAAATATTTTGAGCCAGATTTTGATTGGGATTTGGATGTTGTAGAATTTTCTTTTTATTGCATATAGGGCTCTTCGGGCTTTTTCTTTTAGTGCATTCACTGCTATGCTGAAGCTCCCTGATGCTGTAATAGTTAGACCAAGGTAGGTGTAGCTCATAGTGTGTCCTATAGTGATATCACTGAGGGTAAACTGGTATTTGTTTTCCTGACATCTGGGCCTTTTTTGAAAAATCATGATGTTGGTTTTCTTTAGATTTACTGTTAGAGCCCAATTTTGGCAGTATTTGTCGAGTAGGTCTAGTTGTTGCTGTAATCCCTGTTCTGTGGGAGACAGCAGAACCAGGTCGTCCGCATAGAACAGGGATTTCACTTCTCCATCTAGGAGACGGAGACCTGGTGACTCGCTTTGCTCCAGCATGTCTGCTAATTCATTTATGTATATGTTGAACAGGGTCGGGCTCAAATTGCAGCCCTGCCGGACGCCTCTTCTCTGGGTGAAGAAATCGGTGCGTTTGTCTCCAATTTTGACCCCGCATTTGTTTTTCAGATACATTGATTTAATAAGGTCATAGACTTTGCCCCCTATTCCACATTGAAGAAGTTTATAATAGAGCCCTTCGTGCCATATAGAGTCAAAGGCTTTCTTGAAGTCGATGAAACAGGCGAATATTTTCCCATTTTTTGTTTGGTGTATATGTTTTTCAATGAGGGTGTGAAGGGTATAGATATGGTCGGCGGTGCGGTGTTTTGGAAGAAAGCCTATTTGGTTTTTTCTGAGGATATTATGTTTGTTAAGAAAATCAAGTAATCTACTATTTAGAATACTGCAGAATAACTTCCCTAGACAACTGTTGACACAGATGCCGCGGTAGTTATTTGGGTCTGATTTGTTTCCGCTTTTATATATGGGGGAGATTAGTCCTTGGCACCAGATATCGGGAAAACAGCCTGAACGTAATATGATGTTGAATAGTTTGAGTACCGCACCCTGCATCTCCATATTGCTGAACTTGAGCATTTCATTTTTGATGTTGTCTGGGCCACAGGCTTTCTTTAGGTGGAGAGATTTTGTTTTTATGGCCATTTCTTTCCATGTGATTGGGGAGTCTAGAGGGTTTTGGTTGTCTTTGATTGTTGCTTCTAATGTGTGGAGTTTTTCTGTGACCTGATGTTGACTTGGGTTTGTTTCGTTTATTGGGATGTCTTTGTAGAGGTTTTCAAAATGTGTTCTCCAGATGTCGCCATCTTGGATTGGTAATGCTTGCAATTGTGTTGTACTCAGGTTATTCCACATTTCCCAGAATTGTTTTGGGTTGGTGGAGTTTTCAATTTCTTCTAGTATTTTGTGGGTATAGTTTTGTGTTTTGTTCCTAATGGTGTGTTTATATCTTTTGAGGGTTTCATTGTATCTAGTACGTAGGTCCGGATTGTTTGGTTGGCGATGCTTTTGGTTTGATATTTTTCTCAGGTCTTTTCTGGCATTTTTGCATTCATGGTCAAACCATTTCTTATTTTTATTTTGTCTTTTGTGACTCTTCCTCTTCTGTTTCACGAGGTCGGCTTTTACAGCTGCCTCATGAAAGATCATATTTATATCCTCTATGGCCATGTTTACCCCATCTCTGGTGATCTCATATAGATTTTCTTTAAATTTTGACATTTTACTTGTGAGATCAGGTGAATTTAGTGCTGTGATGAATTTATCTCCACTGTCTGGGGCCCATCTGTATGTCTGGTTTATTTTATGTAGCTTACTGGGTTCCTTTTTTGTGTCTGTAGTTTGGGCAGAAAGTTTAAGGTACACATTTATTTGGTTATGGTCTGAGAGGGGGGATTGCTGCCTGACAGTGAATGCGTTGATATCGCAGGGGTCCAGGTCAGTGATTGTATAATCCACCACACTAGACCCAAGAGTCTCTCTCTCTCTCCCCACAAGTCTCTCTCTCTCCCCCACAAGTCTCTCTCTCTCCCCCCACAAGTCTCCCTTTTTCCCCAACAAGTCTCGCTCTGTCCCACAAGTCTCTCTCTCCCCCCACAAGTCCCTCTCTCTCCCGCCCACAAGTCTCTCTCTCCCCCCGAAGTCTCTCTCCCCCCACAAGTCTCTCTCTCTCCCCCACAAGTCTCTCTCTCCCCCAACAAGTCTCTCTGTCCCCGCAAATGTCTCTCTCCCCCCCACAAGTCTCTCTCTCACCCCCACAAGTCTCCCTCCTCCCCCCACAAGTGTCTCTCTCCCCCACAAGTCTCACTCCCCCCCACAAGTCTATCTCTCCCCCACATGTCTCACTCTCCCCCACAAGCCTCACTCTCCCCCACAAGTCTCTATCTCCCCCACAAGTCTCTCTCCCCCCACAAGTCTCTCTCTCTCCCCCCACAAGTCTCTCTCTCCCCCACATGTTTCTCTCTCACCCCACAAGAAACTCTCGCCCCCCCCACAAGTCTCTCTCTCTCCCCCCACGAGTCCCTCTCTCCCCGACAAGCCTCTCTCTCCCCCAACATGTCTCTCTCTCCCCGAAATGTCTCTCTCTCCCCCCACATGTCTCTGTCTCACCCCCACAAGTCTCTCTCCCCCCAACAAGTCTCTCTCTCCCCCCACAAGTCTCTGTCTCCCCCCCACAAGTCTCTCTCTCCCCCCAAAAGTCTCTCTCTCCCCCCACAAGTCTCTCTCTCCCCCCACAAGTCTCTCTCTCCCCCACAAGTCTCTCTCTCCCCCCACAAGTCTCTCTCTCCCCCCACAAGTCTCTCTCTCCCCACAAGTCTCTCTCTCACGCCACAAGTCTCTCTCTCCCCCCACAAGTCTCTCTCTACCCCCACAAGTCTCTCTCTCCCCCACAGGTCTCTCTCTCCCCCCACAAGTCTCTCTCTCCCCCCACAAGTCTCTCTCTCCCCCCACAAGTCTCTCTCTCCCCCACAAGTCTCTCTCTCCCCCCACAAGTCTCTCTCTCCCCCCACAAGTCTCTCTCTCCCCACAAGTCTCTCTCTCACGCCACAAGTCTCTCTCCCCCCACAAGTCTCTCTCTACCCCCACAAGTCTCTCTCTCCCCCACAAGTCTCTCTCTCCCCCCACAAGTCTCTCTCTCCCCACAAGTCTCTCTCTCCCCCACAAGTTTCTCTCTCCCCCCACAAGTCTCTCTCTACCCCCACAAGTCTCTCTCTCCCCCACAGGTCTCTCTCTCCCCCCACAAGTCTCTCTCCCCACAAGTCTCTCTCTCCCCCCACAAGACTCTCTCTCCCCCCACAAGTCTCTCTCTCCCCCAACAAGTCTCTCTCTCCCCCACAAGTCTCTCTCTCCCCCCCACAAGTCTCTCTCCCCCACAAGTCTCTCTCTCTCCCCCACAAGTCTCTCTCTCCCCCACAAGTCTCTCTCTCCCCCCACAAGTCTCTCTCTCCCCCACAAGTCTCTCTCTCCCCCCACAAGTCTCTCTCTCCCCACAAGTAACTCTCTCCACCCCACAAGTCTCTCTCTCCCCCCACGAGTCTCTGTCTCCCCCGCACAATTCTCTCTCCCACCCACAAGACCCTCTCTCTCCCCCACCAGTCTCCCTCTCCCCCACAAGTCACTCTCTCCCCCAAAAGACCCTCCATCTCCCCCACAATGCTCTCTCTCCCCCACAAGACCCTCTCTCTCCCCCACAAGTCTCTCTCCCCCCCACAAGACTCTCTCTCCCCCACAAGTCTCTCTCTACCCCCACAAGTCTCTCTCTCTCCCCACAAGTCTCTCTCTCCCCCCACAAGTCGCTCTCTACACCCACAAGTCTCTCTCCCCCCCACAAGTCTCTCTCTACACCTCAGGCCGCTCTCTCCCCCCCACAAGTCTCTCTCCCCCCACAAAACTCTCTCTCCCTCACAAGCCTCTCTCTCCCCCCCACAAGTCTCTCTCCCCCCCACAAGTCTCTCTCCCCCCACGAGTCCCTCTCTCCCCCACAAGACTCTCTCTCCCCCACAAGTCTCTCTCTCTCCCACAAGTCTCTCTCTCCCACACAAGTCTCTCTCCCCCACAAGTCTCTCTCTGCCCCACAAGTCTCTCTCTCCCCCCACAAGTCCCTCTCTCTCCCCCCACAAGTCTTTCTCTCCCCCCACAAGAGTCTCTCTCCCCCACAAGTCTTTCTCTCCCCCCACAAGTGTCTCTCTCTCCCACAAGTCTCTCCCGCACAAGTCTCTCTCTCTCTCCCCACAAGTCTCTCTCTCTCCCCCCACAAGTCTCTCTCTCTCCCCCACAAGTCTCTCTCTCCCCCCACAAGTCTCTCCCCTTCTCCCCACAAGTCTCTCTCACCCACAAGTCTCTCACCCCCCACAAGTCTCTCTCTCCCCCACAAGTCTCTCTCTCCCCCACAAGTCTCTCTCTCCCCCACAAGTCTCTCTCTCCCCCACAAGTCTCTCTCTCTCCCCCACAAGTCTCTCTCTCCCCCCACAAGTCTTTCTCTCCCCCAACAAGTCTCTCTCTCACCCCACAAGTCTCTCTCTCCCCCACAAGTCTCTCTCTCCCCCACAAGTCTCTCTCTCCCCCACAAGTCTCTCTCTCCCCCACAAGTCTCTCTCTCTCCCACAAGTCTCTCTCCCCCCACAAGTCTCTCTCTCCCCCACAAGTCTCTCTCTGCCCCCACAAGTCTCTCTCTCCCCCACAAGTCTCTCTCTCCCCCACAAGTCTCTCTCTCCCCCACAAGTCTCTCTCTCTCCCACAAGTCTCTCTCCCCCCACAAGTCTCTCTCTCTCCCCACAAGTCTCTCTCTCCCCCCACAAGTCGCTCTCTACACCCACAAGTCTCTCTCCCCCCCACAAGTCTCTCTCTACACCTCAAGCCTCTCTCTCCCCCCCACAAGTCTCTCTCCCCCCACAAGACTCTCTCTCCCTCACAAGCCTCTCTCTCCCCCCCACAAGTCTCTCTCTCCCCCACAAGTCTCTCTCCCCCCCACAAGTCTCTCTCCCCCCACGAGTCCCTCTCTCCCCCACAAGTCTCTCTCTCCCCCACAAGTCTCTCTCTCTCCCACAAGTCTCTCTCTCCCACACAAGTCTCTCTCCCCCACAAGTCTCTCTCTGCCCCACAAGTCTCTCTCTCCCCCCACAAGTCCCTCTCTCGCCCCCCCACAAGTCTTTCTCTCCCCCCACAAGAGTCTCTCTCCCCCACAAGTCTCTCCCCACACAAGTCCCTCTCTCTCCCCCCCACAAGTCTTTCTCTCCCCCCACAAGTGTCTCTCTCTCCCACAAGTCTCTCCCGCACAAGTCCAATTCCAATTCCAATTCCAATTAAAATGCTTTATTGGCATGAAAGTTTACAGAGAACCATATTGCCAAAGCTTACATAGCAAAACGGTACAGTTTTCCAACATTCTGTAGGTGTCAATCGATTTGACATTTGTTGGGTACATACAATATTACTTTTAAACAATATTAATTTTAAACAGTCTTTGTACTTCATTTGGTACGTTCAATATTAATTTTAAACAGTCTTAATTTTAAACAGTCCTCAGGTTGTGACATGTTGTTACATATTTGGCCCCAAGGTATGGTCTGTCTCCTTCTCCTAGGACTAATCTCAATTTTGACAGATCATCCAATTCCTTGAAATCTGGGGTTGTTTGGCTTAGCTTGTTGAATAATATGTTTCTTGATGTGTTGAATTTTTCGCATTTTAGGAGGAAATGCATTTCTGTTTCAACCTCGCCAGCCAGACATTGATCGCATATTCTATTCTCTCTAGGCTGCCAGGATTTCTTGTATCTGCCTTTTTCAATTTCCAGTTGGTGGTCGCTTAGTCTGTACCTGGTGAGGGTCTGTCTCTGTTTTGTGTCTCTGATGGTCGTGAGGTAGTCTGCCAGTTTATATTCTCTTTTTAGGGCCCGGTAACATTCTAATCTGCTTTGGCTTTCGGTTATTTTGTTCCAATGTTCCAGGTAGGTTTCTTTGCATTTTTTAATGATTTGGTTCACTCGGATTGGTGTTTGGACGGCTGTGTTGGTCTGGGGCTGGTCAGGGTCCGGCTGAGTACTTAGTTTCCGTAGCAGCTGACTCAGGGGACTCTTTTCTGGGTTTAGCTCTTGGGTCTGAAAGGCTTTGAAATGAAGGGTGTCTGGGGAGCTAGATTTGAGGTGATTTAGGAAGTTTAGTGCTCGTTTTTGGATGTTTATTATCAGTGGGTATCTGCCTAGTTCGGCTCTGCATGCATTTGTTGGCGTTTTCCTTTGGGTGCGAAGGATGCTTCGGCAGAATTCTGCATGTAGGGCTTCTATTGTATGTTTTTCCCATTTAGTGTAGCTTTGGTGATTTAGCGGGCCCCATACTTCACTACCGTACAGTGCAATGGGCAGGATTATGCTGTCAAATATTTTGAGCCAGATTTTGATTGGGATTTGGATGTTGTAGAATTTTCTTTTTATTGCATATAGGGCTCTTCGGGCTTTTTCTTTTAGTGCATTCACTGCTATGCTGAAGCTCCCTGATGCTGTAATAGTTAGACCAAGGTAGGTGTAGCTCATAGTGTGTCCTATAGTGATATCACTGAGGGTAAACTGGTATTTGTTTTCCTGACATCTGGGCCTTTTTTGAAAAATCATGATGTTGGTTTTCTTTAGATTTACTGTTAGAGCCCAATTTTGGCAGTATTTGTCGAGTAGGTCTAGTTGTTGCTGTAATCCCTGTTCTGTGGGAGACAGCAGAACCAGGTCGTCCGCATAGAACAGGGATTTCACTTCTCCATCTAGGAGACGGAGACCTGGTGACTCGCTTTGCTCCAGCATGTCTGCTAATTCATTTATGTATATGTTGAACAGGGTCGGGCTCAAATTGCAGCCCTGCCGGACGCCTCTTCTCTGGGTGAAGAAATCGGTGCGTTTGTCTCCAATTTTGACCCCGCATTTGTTTTTCAGATACATTGATTTAATAAGGTCATAGACTTTGCCCCCTATTCCACATTGAAGAAGTTTATAATAGAGCCCTTCGTGCCATATAGAGTCAAAGGCTTTCTTGAAGTCGATGAAACAGGCGAATATTTTCCCATTTTTTGTTTGGTGTATATGTTTTTCAATGAGGGTGTGAAGGGTATAGATATGGTCGGCGGTGCGGTGTTTTGGAAGAAAGCCTATTTGGTTTTTTCTGAGGATATTATGTTTGTTAAGAAAATCAAGTAATCTACTATTTAGAATACTGCAGAATAACTTCCCTAGACAACTGTTGACACAGATGCCGCGGTAGTTATTTGGGTCTGATTTGTTTCCGCTTTTATATATGGGGGAGATTAGTCCTTGGCACCAGATATCGGGAAAACAGCCTGAACGTAATATGATGTTGAATAGTTTGAGTACCGCACCCTGCATCTCCATATTGCTGAACTTGAGCATTTCATTTTTGATGTTGTCTGGGCCACAGGCTTTCTTTAGGTGGAGAGATTTTGTTTTTGTGGCCATTTCTTTCCATGTGATTGGGGAGTCTAGAGGGTTTTGGTTGTCTTTGATTGTTGCTTCTAATGTGTGGAGTTTTTCTGTGACCTGATGTTGACTTGGGTTTGTTTCGTTTATTGGGATGTCTTTGTAGAGGTTTTCAAAATGTGTTCTCCAGATGTCGCCATCTTGGATTGGTAATGCTTGCAATTGTGTTGTACTCAGGTTATTCCACATTTCCCAGAATTGTTTTGGGTTGGTGGAGTTTTCAATTTCTTCTAGTATTTTGTGGGTATAGTTTTGTGTTTTGTTCCTAATGGTGTGTTTATATCTTTTGAGGGTTTCATTGTATCTAGTACGTAGGTCCGGATTGTTTGGTTGGCGATGCTTTTGGTTTGATATTTTTCTCAGGTCTTTTCTGGCATTTTTGCATTCATGGTCAAACCATTTCTTATTTTTATTTTGTCTTTTGTGACTCTTCCTCTTCTGTTTCACGAGGTCGGCTTTTACAGCTGCCTCATGAAAGATCATATTTATATCCTCTATGGCCATGTTTACCCCATCTCTGGTGATCTCATATAGATTTTCTTTAAATTTTGACATTTTACTTGTGAGATCAGGTGAATTTAGTGCTGTGATGAATTTATCTCCACTGTCTGGGGCCCATCTGTATGTCTGGTTTATTTTATGTAGCTTACTGGGTTCCTTTTTTGTGTCTGTAGTTTGGGCAGAAAGTTTAAGGTACACATTTATTTGGTTATGGTCTGAGAGGGGGGATTGCTGCCTGACAGTGAATGCGTTGATATCGCAGGGGTCCAGGTCAGTGATTGTATAATCCACCACACTAGACCCAAGAGTCTCTCTCTCTCTCCCCACAAGTCTCTCTCTCTCCCCCCACAAGTCTCTCTCTCTCCCCCACAAGTCTCTCTCTCCCCCCACAAGTCTCTCCCCTTCTCCCCACAAGTCTCTCTCTCACCCACAAGTCTCTCTCCCCCCACAAGTCTCTCTCTCCCCCACAAGTCTCTCTCTCTCCCCCACAAGTCTCTCTCTCCCCAACAAGTCTCTCTCTCTCCCCAACAAGTCTCTCTCTCTCCCCCACAAGTCTCTCTCTCTCCCCCCACAAGTCTTTCTCTCCCCCAACAAGTCTCTCTCTCTCCCGCCCACAAGTCTCTCTCTCCCCCCGAAGTCTCTCTCCCCCCACAAGTCTCTCTCTCCCCCCACAAGTCCCTCTCTCTCCCGCCCACAAGTCTCTCTCTCCCCCCGAAGTCTCTCTCCCCCCACAAGTCTCTCTCTCTCCCCCACAAGTCTCTCTCTCCCCCAACAAGTCTCTCTGTCCCCGCAAATGTCTCTCTCCCCCCCACAAGTCTCTCTCTCACCCCCACAAGTCTCCCTCCTCCCCCCACAAGTGTCTCTCTCCCCCACAAGTCTCACTCCCCCCCACAAGTCTATCTCTCCCCCACATGTCTCACTCTCCCCCACAAGCCTCACTCTCCCCCACAAGTCTCTATCTCCCCCACAAGTCTCTCTCCCCCCACAAGTCTCTCTCTCTCCCCCCACAAGTCTCTCTCTCCCCCACATGTTTCTCTCTCACCCCACAAGAAACTCTCGCCCCCCCCACAAGTCTCTCTCTCTCCCCCCACGAGTCCCTCTCTCCCCGACAAGCCTCTCTCTCCCCCAACATGTCTCTCTCTCCCCGAAATGTCTCTCTCTCCCCCCACATGTCTCTGTCTCACCCCCACAAGTCTCTCTCCCCCCAACAAGTCTCTCTCTCCCCCCACAAGTCTCTGTCTCCCCCCCACAAGTCTCTCTCTCCCCCCAAAAGTCTCTCTCTCCCCCCACAAGTCTCTCTCTCCCCCCACAAGTCTCTCTCTCCCCCACAAGTCTCTCTCTCCCCCCACAAGTCTCTCTCTCCCCCCACAAGTCTCTCTCTCCCCACAAGTCTCTCTCTCACGCCACAAGTCTCTCTCTCCCCCACAAGTTTCTCTCTCCCCCCACAAGTCTCTCTCTACCCCCACAAGTCTCTCTCTCCCCCACAGGTCTCTCTCTCCCCCCACAAGTCTCTCTCCCCACAAGTCTCTCTCTCCCCCCACAAGACTCTCTCTCCCCCCACAAGTCTCTCTCTCCCCCAACAAGTCTCTCTCTCCCCCACAAGTCTCTCTCTCCCCCCCACAAGTCTCTCTCCCCCACAAGTCTCTCTCTCTCCCCCACAAGTCTCTCTCTCCCCCACAAGTCTCTCTCTCCCCCCACAAGTCTCTCTCTCCCCCACAAGTCTCTCTCTCCCCCCACAAGTCTCTCTCTCCCCACAAGTAACTCTCTCCACCCCACAAGTCTCTCTCTCCCCCCACGAGTCTCTGTCTCCCCCGCACAATTCTCTCTCCCACCCACAAGACCCTCTCTCTCCCCCACCAGTCTCCCTCTCCCCCACAAGTCACTCTCTCCCCCAAAAGACCCTCCATCTCCCCCACAATGCTCTCTCTCCCCCACAAGACCCTCTCTCTCCCCCACAAGTCTCTCTCCCCCCCACAAGACTCTCTCTCCCCCACAAGTCTCTCTCTACCCCCACAAGTCTCTCTCTCTCCCCACAAGTCTCTCTCTCCCCCCACAAGTCGCTCTCTACACCCACAAGTCTCTCTCCCCCCCACAAGTCTCTCTCTACACCTCAGGCCGCTCTCTCCCCCCCACAAGTCTCTCTCCCCCCACAAAACTCTCTCTCCCTCACAAGCCTCTCTCTCCCCCCCACAAGTCTCTCTCCCCCCCACAAGTCTCTCTCCCCCCACGAGTCCCTCTCTCCCCCACAAGACTCTCTCTCCCCCACAAGTCTCTCTCTCTCCCACAAGTCTCTCTCTCCCACACAAGTCTCTCTCTCCCACAAGTCTCTCTCTGCCCCACAAGTCTCTCTCTCCCCCCACAAGTCCCTCTCTCTCCCCCCACAAGTCTTTCTCTCCCCCCACAAGAGTCTCTCTCCCCCACAAGTCTTTCTCTCCCCCCACAAGTGTCTCTCTCTCCCACAAGTCTCTCCCGCACAAGTCTCTCTCTCTCTCCCCACAAGTCTCTCTCTCTCCCCCCACAAGTCTCTCTCTCTCCCCCACAAGTCTCTCTCTCCCCCCACAAGTCTCTCCCCTTCTCCCCACAAGTCTCTCTCACCCACAAGTCTCTCACCCCCCACAAGTCTCTCTCTCCCCCACAAGTCTCTCTCTCCCCCACAAGTCTCTCTCTCCCCCACAAGTCTCTCTCTCCCCCACAAGTCTCTCTCTCTCCCCCACAAGTCTCTCTCTCCCCCCACAAGTCTTTCTCTCCCCCAACAAGTCTCTCTCTCACCCCACAAGTCTCTCTCTCCCCCACAAGTCTCTCTCTCCCCCACAAGTCTCTCTCTCCCCCACAAGTCTCTCTCTCCCCCACAAGTCTCTCTCTCTCCCACAAGTCTCTCTCCCCCCACAAGTCTCTCTCTCCCCCACAAGTCTCTCTCTGCCCCCACAAGTCTCTCTCTCCCCCACAAGTCTCTCTCTCCCCCACAAGTCTCTCTCTCCCCCACAAGTCTCTCTCTCTCCCACAAGTCTCTCTCCCCCCACAAGTCTCTCTCTCTCCCCACAAGTCTCTCTCTCCCCCCACAAGTCGCTCTCTACACCCACAAGTCTCTCTCCCCCCCACAAGTCTCTCTCTACACCTCAAGCCTCTCTCTCCCCCCCACAAGTCTCTCTCCCCCCACAAGACTCTCTCTCCCTCACAAGCCTCTCTCTCCCCCCCACAAGTCTCTCTCTCCCCCACAAGTCTCTCTCCCCCCCACAAGTCTCTCTCCCCCCACGAGTCCCTCTCTCCCCCACAAGTCTCTCTCTCCCCCACAAGTCTCTCTCTCTCCCACAAGTCTCTCTCTCCCACACAAGTCTCTCTCCCCCACAAGTCTCTCTCTGCCCCACAAGTCTCTCTCTCCCCCCACAAGTCCCTCTCTCGCCCCCCCACAAGTCTTTCTCTCCCCCCACAAGAGTCTCTCTCCCCCACAAGTCTCTCTCTCCCCACACAAGTCCCTCTCTCTCCCCCCCACAAGTCTTTCTCTCCCCCCACAAGTGTCTCTCTCTCCCACAAGTCTCTCCCGCACAAGTCCAATTCCAATTCCAATTCCAATTAAAATGCTTTATTGGCATGAAAGTTTACAGAGAACCATATTGCCAAAGCTTACATAGCAAAACGGTACAGTTTTCCAACATTCTGTAGGTGTCAATCGATTTGACATTTGTTGGGTACATACAATATTACTTTTAAACAATATTAATTTTAAACAGTCTTTGTACTTCATTTGGTACGTTCAATATTAATTTTAAACAGTCTTAATTTTAAACAGTCCTCAGGTTGTGACATGTTGTTACATATTTGGCCCCAAGGTATGGTCTGTCTCCTTCTCCTAGGACTAATCTCAATTTTGACAGATCATCCAATTCCTTGAAATCTGGGGTTGTTTGGCTTAGCTTGTTGAATAATATGTTTCTTGATGTGTTGAATTTTTCGCATTTTAGGAGGAAATGCATTTCTGTTTCAACCTCGCCAGCCAGACATTGATCGCATATTCTATTCTCTCTAGGCTGCCAGGATTTCTTGTATCTGCCTTTTTCAATTTCCAGTTGGTGGTCGCTTAGTCTGTACCTGGTGAGGGTCTGTCTCTGTTTTGTGTCTCTGATGGTCGTGAGGTAGTCTGCCAGTTTATATTCTCTTTTTAGGGCCCGGTAACATTCTAATCTGCTTTGGCTTTCGGTTATTTTGTTCCAATGTTCCAGGTAGGTTTCTTTGCATTTTTTAATGATTTGGTTCACTCGGATTGGTGTTTGGACGGCTGTGTTGGTCTGGGGCTGGTCAGGGTCCGGCTGAGTACTTAGTTTCCGTAGCAGCTGACTCAGGGGACTCTTTTCTGGGTTTAGCTCTTGGGTCTGAAAGGCTTTGAAATGAAGGGTGTCTGGGGAGCTAGATTTGAGGTGATTTAGGAAGTTTAGTGCTCGTTTTTGGATGTTTATTATCAGTGGGTATCTGCCTAGTTCGGCTCTGCATGCATTTGTTGGCGTTTTCCTTTGGGTGCGAAGGATGCTTCGGCAGAATTCTGCATGTAGGGCTTCTATTGTATGTTTTTCCCATTTAGTGTAGCTTTGGTGATTTAGCGGGCCCCATACTTCACTACCGTACAGTGCAATGGGCAGGATTATGCTGTCAAATATTTTGAGCCAGATTTTGATTGGGATTTGGATGTTGTAGAATTTTCTTTTTATTGCATATAGGGCTCTTCGGGCTTTTTCTTTTAGTGCATTCACTGCTATGCTGAAGCTCCCTGATGCTGTAATAGTTAGACCAAGGTAGGTGTAGCTCATAGTGTGTCCTATAGTGATATCACTGAGGGTAAACTGGTATTTGTTTTCCTGACATCTGGGCCTTTTTTGAAAAATCATGATGTTGGTTTTCTTTAGATTTACTGTTAGAGCCCAATTTTGGCAGTATTTGTCGAGTAGGTCTAGTTGTTGCTGTAATCCCTGTTCTGTGGGAGACAGCAGAACCAGGTCGTCCGCATAGAACAGGGATTTCACTTCTCCATCTAGGAGACGGAGACCTGGTGACTCGCTTTGCTCCAGCATGTCTGCTAATTCATTTATGTATATGTTGAACAGGGTCGGGCTCAAATTGCAGCCCTGCCGGACGCCTCTTCTCTGGGTGAAGAAATCGGTGCGTTTGTCTCCAATTTTGACCCCGCATTTGTTTTTCAGATACATTGATTTAATAAGGTCATAGACTTTGCCCCCTATTCCACATTGAAGAAGTTTATAATAGAGCCCTTCGTGCCATATAGAGTCAAAGGCTTTCTTGAAGTCGATGAAACAGGCGAATATTTTCCCATTTTTTGTTTGGTGTATATGTTTTTCAATGAGGGTGTGAAGGGTATAGATATGGTCGGCGGTGCGGTGTTTTGGAAGAAAGCCTATTTGGTTTTTTCTGAGGATATTATGTTTGTTAAGAAAATCAAGTAATCTACTATTTAGAATACTGCAGAATAACTTCCCTAGACAACTGTTGACACAGATGCCGCGGTAGTTATTTGGGTCTGATTTGTTTCCGCTTTTATATATGGGGGAGATTAGTCCTTGGCACCAGATATCGGGAAAACAGCCTGAACGTAATATGATGTTGAATAGTTTGAGTACCGCACCCTGCATCTCCATATTGCTGAACTTGAGCATTTCATTTTTGATGTTGTCTGGGCCACAGGCTTTCTTTAGGTGGAGAGATTTTGTTTTTGTGGCCATTTCTTTCCATGTGATTGGGGAGTCTAGAGGGTTTTGGTTGTCTTTGATTGTTGCTTCTAATGTGTGGAGTTTTTCTGTGACCTGATGTTGACTTGGGTTTGTTTCGTTTATTGGGATGTCTTTGTAGAGGTTTTCAAAATGTGTTCTCCAGATGTCGCCATCTTGGATTGGTAATGCTTGCAATTGTGTTGTACTCAGGTTATTCCACATTTCCCAGAATTGTTTTGGGTTGGTGGAGTTTTCAATTTCTTCTAGTATTTTGTGGGTATAGTTTTGTGTTTTGTTCCTAATGGTGTGTTTATATCTTTTGAGGGTTTCATTGTATCTAGTACGTAGGTCCGGATTGTTTGGTTGGCGATGCTTTTGGTTTGATATTTTTCTCAGGTCTTTTCTGGCATTTTTGCATTCATGGTCAAACCATTTCTTATTTTTATTTTGTCTTTTGTGACTCTTCCTCTTCTGTTTCACGAGGTCGGCTTTTACAGCTGCCTCATGAAAGATCATATTTATATCCTCTATGGCCATGTTTACCCCATCTCTGGTGATCTCATATAGATTTTCTTTAAATTTTGACATTTTACTTGTGAGATCAGGTGAATTTAGTGCTGTGATGAATTTATCTCCACTGTCTGGGGCCCATCTGTATGTCTGGTTTATTTTATGTAGCTTACTGGGTTCCTTTTTTGTGTCTGTAGTTTGGGCAGAAAGTTTAAGGTACACATTTATTTGGTTATGGTCTGAGAGGGGGGATTGCTGCCTGACAGTGAATGCGTTGATATCGCAGGGGTCCAGGTCAGTGATTGTATAATCCACCACACTAGACCCAAGAGTCTCTCTCTCTCTCCCCACAAGTCTCTCTCTCTCCCCCCACAAGTCTCTCTCTCTCCCCCACAAGTCTCTCTCTCCCCCCACAAGTCTCTCCCCTTCTCCCCACAAGTCTCTCTCTCACCCACAAGTCTCTCTCCCC
>NW_028226570.1:10000-20000 GCF_052327205.1 Somniosus microcephalus
CAGTCCCGTAGCGGCTGCCGCCCCGTCGGTCAGCGGCAGCTTATCGGGGATAACTTCGGGACGGAAAGTCCGATCCGGTTGGGGTGAACTGCGACTGAACGGGGTGGGGGGGCCGCACAGACCAGTAGCGGGCTTGTGCAGCTGCCGCTTGGCCCGGCCGAGGTACGGCCGTTGGCTGGAGACCGCTTTCCGACTGCTGAGCCGGAGCCGCGGGGGCCCACCTTGACGCGCCGGCTGTACTAGCAAGCCAGGGGCAAGGGGCATCCAGTGGTACCGGAACGGAGTCGGTCCGACACCGGGAAGCCGGGTGACCGTCGCTCCGAATCGAGCCCGGTGTTTTCGTGCGTGTAACAGGGCGGGCGTTTGGACCCGGTTGTCCGGGAGCGGGTCCGCAACGGCGGGAGGTTGCCTGTGTTTGGCCGGCCGGCAGTCGAACGCCTTTGGCTCCGGACTCCCGTGTCCGATTTCGGTCAGGGAGGGCTCGTTGGAAAGCCCCGGCGCTGGCGCACACTATATTATCGGCCTGGACCCCGGCAAGTTCGGGAAAGTGTCGCAGTCCCGTAGCGGCTGCCGCCCCGTCGGTCAGCGGCAGCTTATCGGGGATAACTTCGGGACGGAAAGTCCGATCCGGTTGGGGTGAACTGCTACTGAACGGGGTGGGGGGGCCGCACAGACCAGTAGCGGGCTTGTGCAGCTGCCGCTTGGCCCGGCCGAGGTACAGCCGTTGGCTGGAGACCGCTTTCCGACTGCTGAGCCGGAGCCGCGGGGGCCCACCTTGACGCGCCGGCTGTCCTAGCAAGCCAGGGGCAAGGGGCATCCAGTGGTACCGGAACGGAGTCGGTCCGACACCGGGAAGCCGGGTGCCCGTCGCTCCGAATCGAGCCCGGTGTTTTCGTGCGTGTAACAGGGCGGGCGTTTGGACCCGGTTGTCCGGGAGCGGGTCCGCAACGGCGGGAGGTTGCCTGAGTTTGGCCGGCCGGCAGTCGAACGCCTTTGGCTCCGGACTCCCGTGTCCGATTTCGGTCAGGGAGGGCTCATTGGAAAGCCCCGGCGCTGGCGCACACTATATTATCGGACTGGATCCCGGCAAGTTCGGGAAAGTGTCGGCGACCCGTACCGGCTGCCGCCCCGTCGGTCAGCGGCAGCTTATCGGGGATAACTTCGGGAAGGAAAGTCCGATCCGGTCGGGGTCAACTGCCACTGAACGGGGTGGCGGGGCCGCACAGACCAGTAGCGGGCTTGTGTAGCTGCCCCTTTCCCCGGCCGAGGTACAGCCGTTGGCTGGAGACCGCTTTCCGACTGCTGAGCCGGAGCCGCGGGGGCCCACCTTGACGCGCCGGCTGTCCTAGCAAGCCAGGGGCAAGGGGCATCCAAGGGTACCGGAACGGAGTCGGTCCGACACCGGGAAGCCGGGTGCCCGTCGCTCCGAATCGAGCCCGGTGTTTTCGTGCGTGTAACGAGGCGGGCGTTTGGACCCGGTTGTCCTGGAGCGGGTCCGCAACGGCGGGGGATTGCCTGTGTTTGGCCGGCCGGCAGTCGAACGCCTATCGCTCTGGACTCCCGTGTCCGATTTCGGTCAGGGAGGGCTCGTTGGAAAGCCCCGGCGCTGGCGCACACTATATTATCGGCCTGGACCCCGGCAAGTTCGGCAAAGTGTCGCCATCCCGCAGCGGCTGACGGGCCGCCGGTGAGCGGCAGCTTATCGGGCATAACTTCGGGAGGGAAAGTCCGATCCGGTCCGGATCAACGGCAGCCGAACGGGGTGGCGGGCCCGCACAGACCAGTGCCTGGCTTGTGTAGCTGCCCCTTTCCCCGGCCGAGGTACAGCCGTTGGCTGGAGACCACTTTCCGACCACTGAGACGGCGGGGCGGGGGGCGGCCTGCACGCGCCGGCTGCCAGAGCAAGCCAGGGGCAAGGGGCATCCAACGGTATCTGAACGGAGTCGGTCCGACACCGGGAAGCCGGGTGCCCGTCGCTCCGAATCGAGCCTGGGGTGTACGTGTGTTTAACAAGGCGGGCGTTTGGACCCGGTTGCCCGGCACCAGTCGAACGCCTGTCGCTCCCGACTCCCGTGTCCGATTTCGTTCGGGGATGGCTCGTTGGAAAGCCCCGGCTCCGGCGCACACTATATTGCCGAAGTGGCCCCGGGCGAGTTCGGGAAAGTGTCGCCGTCCCGCAGCGGCTGACGGGCCGTCGGTCAGCGGCAGCTTATCGGGGATAACTTCGGGAAGGAAAGTCCGATCCGGTCGGGGACAACGGCAGCTGAACGGGGTGGCGGGGCCGCACAGAGCAGTGCCTCGCTTGTGTAGCTGCCTCTTTCCGCGGCCGAGGTACAGCCGTTGGCTGGAGACCGCTTTCCGACCACTGAGACGGCGGGGCAGGGGGCGGCCTGCACGCGCCGGCTGCCAGAGCAAGCCAGGGGCAAGGGGCATCCAGCGGTATCTGAACGGAGTCGGTCCGACACCGAGAAGCCGGGTGCCCGTCGCTCCGAAGCGAGACCGGGGTTTTTCGTGTGTAACGTGGCGGGCCTTTGGACCCGGTTGGCCGGGCGGCAGTGGAACACACACAGACACTCGCATACACTGAGAGAGACAGAGAGAAGATAGAGATACACAGAGTGAGAAAGACAAAGTCAACTCAGTAACTGAAATGTGAAAACTGACAACTGGGAAACCAAAAGTCAGAGTGGCAAATGATGAACCAAGGTGGCAAATGATTAACTGAAAACTTGTCATTCACATTTGGGACGGAATTCAGGATGGGAATGTATTCGGCCGCCTTACCGGGGCTTGGGGGTGCTGCTTTCCCGCTTGTGGAACCGAGTTGGGGTCGTCAAATGGCCTGGTGCATTGTTTGAAACACTGGTTAATGAGTTGTCAAGGTCGGAAATCATAGAACATAAGAGCAGCTCATTAACTGAAATTTTGAACATCGACAACTGGTTAACCAAAAGCCAGAGCGACAAATGATTAACCAAGGAGGCAACTCATTAACTGAATTTCGAACATCGACAACTGGTTAACCAAAAGCCAGAGCGACAAATGATTAACCAAGGAGGCAACTCATTAACTGAATTTCGAACATCGACAACTGGTTAACCAAAAGTCAGAGCGACAAATGATTAACCAAGGAGGCAACTCAGTAACTGAATTTCGAACATCGACAACTGGGTAACCAAGAGTCAGAGCGACAAATGATTAACCAAGGAGGCAACTCATTAACTGAATTTCGAACATCGACAACTGGTTAACCAAAAGACACAGGGACAAATGAGTAACCAAAGGGCCAACTCATTAACTGAAATTTCAAAGAGGCAACTCATTAACTGAAATTTTGAACATCGACAACTGGTTAACCAAAAGCCAGAGCGACAAATGATTAACCAAGGAGGCAACTCATTAACTGAATTTCGAACATCGACAACTGGTTAACCAAATGTCAGAGCGACAAATGATTAACCAAGGAGGCAACTCAATAACTGAATTTCGAACATCGACAACTGGTTAACCAAGTGTCAGAGCGACAAATGAGTAACCAAGCAGGCAACTGATTAACTGAAAACTTGTCTTTCACATTTGGGACGGAATTCACGATGGGAATGTATTCGGCCCCCTTACCGGGCCTTGGGGTGCTGCTTTCCCGCTTGTGGAACCGAGTTGGGGTCGTCAAATGGCCTGGTGCATTGTTTGAAACACTGGTTAATGAGTTGTCAAGGTCGGAAATCATAGAACATAAGAGCAGCTCATTAACTGAAATTTTGAACATCGACAACTGGTTAACCAAAAGCCAGAGCGACAAATGATTAACCAAGGAGGCAACTCATTAACTGAATTTCGAACATCGACAACTGGTTAACCAAAAGACACAGGGACAAATGAGTCACCAAAGGGCCAACTCATTAACTGAAATTTCAAAGAGGCAACTCAATAACTGAAATTTTGAACATCGACAACTGGTTAACCAAAAGCCAGAGCGACAAATGATTAACCAAGGAGGCAACTCATTAACTGAATTTCGAACATCGACAACTGGGTAACCAAAAGACACAGGGACAAATGAGTAACCAAAGGGCCAACTCATTAACTGAAATTTCAAAGAGGCTACTCATTAACTGAAATTTGAACATCGACAACTGGGTAACCAAATGTCAGAGCGACAAATGAGTAACCAAGCAGGCAACTGATTAACTGAAAACTTGTCATTCACATTTGGGACGGAATTCACGATGGGAATGTATTCGGCCCCCTTACCGGGCCTTGGGGTGCTGCTTTCCCGCTTGTGGAACCGAGTTGGGGTCGTCAAATGGCCTGGTGCATTGTTTGAAACACTGGTTAATGAGTTGTCAAGGTAGGAAATCATAGAACATAAGAGCAGCTCATTAACTGAAATTTTGAACATCGACAACTGGTTAACCAAAAGCCAGAGCGACAAATGATTAACCAAGGAGGCAACTCATTAACTGAATTTCGAACATCGACAACTGGTTAACCAAAAGACACAGGGACAAATGAGTCACCAAAGGGCCAACTCATTAACTGAAATTTCAAAGAGGCAACTCAATAACTGAAATTTTGAACATCGACAACTGGTTAACCAAAAGCCAGAGCGACAAATGATTAACCAAGGAGGCAACTCATTAACTGAATTTCGAACATCGACAACTGGTTAACCAAATGTCAGAGCGACAAATGATTAACCAAGGAGGCAACTCAGTAACTGAATTTCGAACATCGACAACTGGTTAACCAAGAGTCAGGGCGACAAATGATTAACCAAGGAGGCAACTCATTAACTGAATTTCGAACATCGACAACTGGGTAACCAAAAGACACAGGGACAAATGAGTAACCAAAGGGCCAACTCATTAACTGAAATTTCAAAGAGGCAACTCATTAACTGAAATTTTGAACATCGACAACTGGTTAACCAAATGTCAGAGCGACAAATGAGTAACCAAGCAGGCAACTGATTAACTGAAAACTTGTCATTCACATTTGAGACGGAATTCACGATGGGAATGTATTCGGCCCCCTTACCGGGCCTTGGGGTGCTGCTTTCCCGCTTGTGGAACCGAGTTGGGGTCGTCAAATGGCCTGGTGCATTGTTTGAAACACTGGTTAATGAGTTGTCAAGGTCGGAAATCATAGAACATAAGAGCAGCTCATTAACTGAAATTTTGAACATCGACAACTGGTTAACCAAAAGCCAGAGCGACAAATGATTAACCAAGGAGGCAACTCATTAACTGAATTTCGAACATCGACAACTGGTTAACCAAAAGACACAGGGACAAATGAGTAACCAAAGGGCCAACTCATTAACTGAAATTTCAAAGAGGCAACTCATTAACTGAAATTTTGAACATCGACAACTGGTTAACCAAAAGCCAGAGCGACAAATGATTAACCAAGGAGGCAACTCATTAACTGAATTTCGAACATCGACAACTGGTTAACCAAAAGACACAGGGACAAATGAGTAACCAAAGGGCCAACTCAGTAACTGAAATTTCAAAGAGGCAACTCATTAACTGAAATTTTGAACATCGACAACTGGTTAACCAAAAGCCAGAGCGACAAATGATTAACCAAGGAGGCAACTCATTAACTGAATTTCGAACATCGACAACTGGGTAACCAAAAGACACAGGGACAAATGAGTAACCAAAGGGCCAACTCATTAACTGAAATTTCAAAGAGGCAACTCATTAACTGAAATTTTGAACATCGACAACTGGTTAACCAAATGTCAGAGCGACAAATGATTAACCAAGCAGGCAACTGATTAACTGAAAACTTGTCATTCACATTTGGGACGGAATTCACGATGGGAATGTATTCGGCCCCCTTACCGGGCCTTGGGGTGCTGCTTTCCCGCTTGTGGAACCGAGTTGGGGTCGTCAAATGGCCTGGTGCATTGTTTGAAACACTGGTTAATGAGTTGTCAAGGTAGGAAATCATAGAACATAAGAGCAGCTCATTAACTGAAATTTTGAACATCGACAACTGGTTAACCAAAAGCCAGAGCGACAAATGATTAACCAAGGAGGCAACTCATTAACTGAATTTCGAACATCGACAACTGGCTAACCAAAAGACACAGGGACAAATGAGTAACCAAAGGGCCAACTCATTAACTGAAATTTCAAAGAGGCAACTCATTAACTGAAATTTTGAACATCGACAACTGGTTAACCAAAAGCCAGAGCGACAAATGATTAACCAAGGAGGCAACTCATTAACTGAATTTCGAACATCGACAACTGGATAACCAAATGTCAGAGCGACAAATGATTAACCAAGGAGGCAACTCAGTAACTGAATTTCGAACATCGACAACTGGTTAACCAAGAGTCCGAGCGACAAATGATTAACCAAGGAGGCAACTCATTAACTGAATTTCGAACATCGACAACTGGTTAACCAAATGTCAGAGCGACAAATGATTAACCAAGGAGGCAACTCATTAACTGAATTTCGAACATCGACAACTGGGTAACCAAAAGACACAGGGACAAATGAGTAACCAAAGGGCCAACTCATTAACTGAAATTTCAAAGAGGCTACTCATTAACTGAAATTTGAACATCGACAACTGGTTAACCAAATGTCAGAGCGACAAATGAGTAACCAAGCAGGCAACTGATTAACTGAAAACTTGTCATTCACATTTGGGACGGAATTCACGATGGGAATGTATTCGGCCCCCTTACCGGGCCTTGGGGTGCTGCTTTCCCGCTTGTGGAACCGAGTTGGGGTCGTCAAATGGCCTGGTGCATTGTTTGAAACACTGGTTAATGAGTTGTCAAGGTAGGAAATCATAGAACATAAGAGCAGCTCATTAACTGAAATTTTGAACATCGACAACTGGTTAACCAAAAGCCAGAGCGACAAATGATTAACCAAGGAGGCAACTCATTAACTGAATTTCGAACATCGACAACTGGTTAACCAAATGTCAGAGCGACAAATGATTAACCAAGCAGGCAACTGATTAACTGAAATTTTAAAATTGACAACTGGATAACCAAAAGTGGGAACTCATGCTTCGGACGGGCTTACATACGGCAGGCTGACGCCCGGCAGAGGCCCGGGCTTCGCCTCCCTTGCGTAAGCGACCGTCTCCGAATCGATTAAAGGCGTAAAATCGGAGTTCAGAGCGGGAAAATTTTTTCCCGAAAACGGCCGGAAAAAAAAAAATGTCTCCTTTTCCGCCGAGCAGGGTGGCATTCGAACGGGCACGGGAAGCCGCGTCTAACGGTGTAAAAACGGCTTGGCTCCGACGCGGGAGTGCGGAGATATGGCCGTTCAAAGTTGTACTGGAAGTCCGGAAGGAGAAAAATTTGACTGCCTGTAGCCGAAAAAAGTTCCAGCGGTCGGTCACAAAAGTCAAATCCGTCCCGCTGATTTGACACTTGTCATTTCTGGCAGGGGGGATTGGCGGGGTACCTGGAGAATGGTAGGAGGTGGTTTTTCGAGACTTTATCTGTTTTCCAGATTACTGTCTAGGGCCTCCAGGTCTGCAGAGACCGACCCGGGCTGCCGTCCAACCGACTTTTAACCCTTTTTGGGTGGAAATTTATTTCCATTTTTAACCAATTTTCGGGTTTTTGGTCGGGCTTAAAAACGGCAGCCTGACGCCCGGCAGAGGCCGGGGCTTCGGCTCCCTTGCGTAAGGGACCGTATACGAAACGATTAAAGCCGAAAAATCCGAGTTCAGAGCGGGAATTTTTTTTCCCGAAATCGGCCGAAAAATAAAAAAATTCTCCTTTTCCGCCGAGCAGGGCGGCATTCGAACGGGCACGGGAAGCCGCGTCTAACGGTGTAAAAACGGCTTGGCTCCGACGCGGGAGTGCGGAGATATGGCCGTTCAAAGTTGTACTGGAAGTCCGGAAGGAGAAAAATTTGACTGCCTGTAGCCGAAAAAAGTTCCAGCGGTCGGTCACAAAAGTCAAATCCGTCCCGCTGATTTGACACTTGTCATTTCTGGCAGGGGGGATTGGCGGGGTACCTGGAGAATGGTAGGAGGTGGTTTCTCGAGACTTTGTCTGTTTTCCAGATTACTGTCTAGGGCCTCCAGGTCTGCAGAGACCGACCAGGGCTGCCGTCCAACCGACTTTTAACCCTTTTTGGGTGGAAATTTATTTCCATTTTTAACCAATTTTCGGGTTTTTGGTCGGGCTTAAAAAACGGCAGCCTGACGCCTGGCAGAGGCCGGGGCTTCGGCTCCCCTTGCGTAAGGGACCGTATTCGACCCGATTAAGCCCCGAAAATGGATCCAAATGTCGGCCGACCAAGTAAGCTTGCTGGGGAGAGAGACTAAGTGCCGGGCTGGGCACCTCATTAACCAGTGAAAAGTTTTGGCTGCTGGAGAGACTAAGTCCCAGCCTGGGCACATCATTAACCATAAATGAAAAAGGCGAGGCCGAGTCTGGTGCATGGCTAACTGATTAACCAAATTGGCAAGGCCCGGGCTGAAAGTGAATGAGCGACCCGTGGCCAGGGGGCTGGAATGCGGGAGAGAATCCAACCCCCAAAATATGGAAGTCCGATGAGAAAATATTCGGCCGCCTTTTGCGGGCCTCGGGTGTTGCTTCCCGGCCTGGGAAAGTGAGTTGCTCCCGCCGAATTGACATGTGCATTTAACGATTTCGAGACATGATTAACCAAAACGCGGAAGTCCGATGAGAAAATATTAGGGCCCTTCAAGCGGGCCTCCGGTGATGCTTTCCGGCTTGGGAAAGTGAATTGCTCCCGCCGAATTGACATGTGCATTTAACGATTTCGAGACATGATTAACCAAAACGCGGAAGTCCGATGAGAAAATATTCGGCCGCCTTTTGCGGGCCTCGGGTGTTGCTTCCCGGCCTGGGAAAGTGATTTGCTACCGCCAAATTGACATGTGTCATTTCTGGCAAGTGTCTCAGGACATAGTTAATGAGTTGCAGTTTGGGAAATCATTAACCTCGTCGGAAGTCCCGATGAAGAAAAAAAAAAGTGCCATTTGCGGGGATTTGGGTGCTCCTGGTCGGATAGAGGTGGCCGTTTGACCCGCTGATTTGACACTTGTCATTTCTGGCAGGGGGGGTTGGCGGGGTGCCCGGAGATTTTCGGGAACACGATTTTCAGAACAAAATTCACTCAGCGGGAGCACTTTGAAAATGCCCGAAAAGTGTTACTTTGCTAAAAGGCTCATTTTATCAATATAGAGACCTTTCAAAGAGTATTGGAAAGTCATATTAAAGTGGTTTTGTGGCTTTTATGACTTAATGACAAAAAACTCTAAGTGTGAATCTGAAATCGTAGACAGACAGCAGAAACATATAAATAATTCCAGCGTCTAAGTTTCATTTGCTGTCTGTCACACAGGTGCCTCTGAACCGGTCAGGGCCTGTGACCCCACTGAGCTTGTGTTTTGTGGCTTATGCACACGCAGTGTTTGCACCAAGTTCCCCTGTGTTGTGCGCTCAGTGGGCCCGTCCAAGACAGCAGAAACAAGATGTACATGCCAGCGTCTTTAAAGTTTCATTTGTTGTCTTGTCACACAGGTGCCTCTGAACCGGTCAGGGCCTGTGACCCCACTGAGTTGTTTACTGGGGCTAATGCACAAGCAGTGTTTTGTCAGAGAGTTCCACTGTGTTGTGCGCTCAGTGGGTCCGTCTAAAATGACAAGACAGCAGAAACATTCCAGCGAGTTTCATTTGTTGTCTTGTCACACAGGTGCCTCTGAACGGGTCAGGGCCTGTGACCCCCGCTGAGTTGTTTACTGGGGCTAACGCACAAGCAGTGTTTGTCAGAGAGTTCCACTGTGTTGTGCGCTCAGTGGGTCCGTCTAAAATGACAAGACAGCAGAAACATTCCAGCGAGTTCCATTTGTTGTCTTGTCACACAGGTGCCTCTGAGCGGGTCAGGGCCTGTGACCCCATTGAGCTTTGTGAGCAACGTATGCACACGCAGTGTTTGCAACGAGATTCCCTGTGTTGTGCGCTCAGTGGGCCCG
>NW_028226570.1:30000-32581 GCF_052327205.1 Somniosus microcephalus
TGGTTAATCAGTTGCCACTTCAACTTGCGGCTGCGGTTGGTTATAATTAGTGTTGTCGGGCTTAATACTCGCTAAGGGGGTGCATGGCCGACCATAGCCGGGATGGAGGCTGTTATTTCGGTGTTATTTCTGAGTCGCCTTGCCATAATTTGGTTACTGAGTTGCTGTTAAAGATTTTGGTTAATGAGTTGCTTCAAAAGTTTTTGGTTAATGAGTTGCTGCCCAAAAACAATTTGGTTTATCAGTTGCCACTTCAACTTGCGGCTGCGGTTGGTTATAATTAGTGTTGTCGGGCTTAATACTCGCTAAGGGGGTGCATGTCGGACCGTAGCCGAGTTGGAGGGTGTTATTTCGGTGTAGTTTTTAATTTTTTCTCGATGTGGCTGATGGTGGTGGGTTTTTTTTTCTGTGGAAGATAGGAGTGTGGGTTGTGGGAAGCGAAGTTGCTGGTGGGATTTTGTGTGAGTGGTGCAGTATTTGCAGGCCGATTGTCCGTTCTCGTAAGCGAAGTTGATGGGCCGCTTTTGTGTGAGGTTGGAAGTAGTATTGTCAAGGCGAGTTTCCGTTCTCGGCAGCGAAGTTGATGGGCCGATTGGGTGTGAGTGGTGTTAATGTGTGCTATTTGCAGTGTATGAATTGCCAGGCTGGCCAAGGCGTTGCTTCTGGGAATTGTTGGGGACTGGGCTGTTTAGAAAGGCCGGTGGCGGGCGCTCCGTTCCCGACTCCCGTGTCCGATTAGGGTGGGGGACGGCTGGTTGGAAAGCCCCGACGCTGGCGCAGATTATATTGCCGGACTGGCCCCTGGCGAGTTGGGCAAAGTGTCGCAGTCCGGCAGCGGGTAACAGGCCAGCGGTCAGCGGCAGCTTATCGGTGATAACTTCGGGAAGGAAAGTCCGATCCGGTCGGGGTGAACTGCGACTGAACGGGGTGGTGGGGCCGCACAGACCAGTAGCGGGCTTGTGTAGCTGCCTCTTGGCCCGGCCGAGGTACAGCCGTTGGCTGGAGACCGCTTTCCGACTGCTGAGCCGGTGCCGCGGGGACCCACCTTGACGCGCCGGCTGTCCGAGCAAGCCAGGGCAAGGGGCATCCATAGGTACCAGAAGGGAGTCGGTCCGACACCGGGAAGTCGGGTGCCCGTCGCTCCGAATCGAGCCCGGTGTTTTCGTGCGTGTAACAGGGCGGGCGTTTGGACCCGGTTGTCCGGGGAGCGGGTCCCCAACGGCGGGAGATTGCCTGGGTTTGGCCGGCCGGCAGTCGAACGCCTTTGGCTCCGGACTCCCGTGTCCGATTTCGGTCAGGGAGGGCTGGTTGGAAAGCCCCGACGCTGGCGCACACTATATTATCGGCCTGGGCCCCGGCAAGTTCGGGAAAGTGTCGCAGTCCCGTTCCGGCGGCCGCCCCGTCGGTCAGCGGCAGCTTATCGCGGATAACTTCGGGACGGAAAGTCCGATCCGGTCGGGGTGAACTGCGACTGAACGGGGGTGGCGGGGCCGCACAGACCAGTAGCGGGCTTGTGTAGCTGCCTCTTGGCCCGGCCGAGGTACAGCCGTTGGCTGGAGACCGCTTTCCGACTGCTGAGCCGGTGCCGCGGGGACCCACCTTGACGCGCCGGCTGTCCGAGCAAGCCAGGGGCAAGGGGCATCCAGTGGTACCAGAAGGGAGTCGGTCCGACACCGGGAAGTCGGGTGCCCGTCGCTCCGAATCGAGCCCGGGGTTTTCGTGCGTGTAACAGGGCGGGCGTTTGGACCCGGTTGTCCGGGAGCGGGGTCCGCAACGGCGGGAGATTGCCTGGGTTTGGCCGGCCGGCAGTCGAACGCCTTTCGCTCCGGACTCCCGTGTCCGATTTCGGTCAGGGAGGGCTCGTTGGAAAGCCCCGGCGCTGGCGCACACTATATTATCGGCCTGGACCCCGGCAAGTTCGGGAAAGTGTCGCAGTCCCGTAGCGGCTGCCGCCCCGTCGGTCAGCGGCAGCTTATCGGGGATAACTTCGGGACGGAAAGTCCGATCCGGTTGGGGTGAACTGCGACTGAACGGGGTGGGGGGGCCGCACAGACCAGTAGCGGGCTTGTGCAGCTGCCGCTTGGCCCGGCCGAGGTACGGCCGTTGGCTGGAGACCGCTTTCCGACTGCTGAGCCGGAGCCGCGGGGGGCCCACCTTGACGCGCCGGCTGTACTAGCAAGCCAGGGGCAAGGGGCATCCAGTGGTACCGGAACGGAGTCGGTCCGACACCGGGAAGCCGGGTGACCGTCGCTCCGAATCGAGCCCGGTGTTTTCGTGCGTGTAACAGGGCGGGCGTTTGGACCCGGTTGTCCGGGAGCGGGTCCGCAACGGCGGGAGGTTGCCTGTGTTTGGCCGGCCGGCAGTCGAACGCCTTTGGGCTCCGGACTCCCGTGTCCGATTTCGGTCAGGGAGGGCTCGTTGGAAAGCCCCGGCGCTGGCGCACACTATATTATCGGCCTGGACCCCGGCAAGTTCGGGAAAGTGTCGCAGTCCCGTAGCGGCTGCCGCCCCGTCGGTCAGCGGCAGCTTATCGGGGATAACTTCGGGACGGAAAGTCCGATCCGGTTGGGGTGAACTGCTA
>NW_028226571.1:0-32574 GCF_052327205.1 Somniosus microcephalus
GGTGAAGTCTGGAGGGTGAATCAAAAGAATCAGAAGAAGGAGAAGGACAAGGTGAAGTCTGGAGGGTGAATCAGAAGAAGCAGAAGAAGGAGAAGGAGAAGGTGAAGACTGGAGGGTGAATCAAAAGAATCAGAAGAAGGAGAAGGAGAAGGTGAAGTCAGGAGGGTGAATCAGAAGAAGTAGAAGAAGGAGAAGGAGAAGGTGAAGTCTGGAGGGTGAATCAGAAGAAGCAGAAGAAGGAGAAGGAGAAGGTGAAGTCTGGAGGGTGAATCAAAAGAATCAGAAGAAGGAGAAGGAGAAGGTGAAGTCAGGAGGGTGAATCAGAAGAAGCAGAAGAAGGAGAAGGCGAAGGTGAAGTCAGGAGGGTGAAGCAGAAGAAGCAGAAGAAGGAGAAGGAGAAGGTGAAGTTTGGAGGGTGAATCAGAAGAAGTAGAAGAAGGAGAAGGAGAAGGTGTAGTCTGGAGGGTGAATCAGAAGAAGTAGACGAAGGAGAAGGAGAAGGTGAAGTCTGGAGGGTGAATCAGAAGAAGCAGAAGAAGGAGAAGGAGAAGGTGAAGTCTGGAGGGTGAATTAGAAGAAGTACAAGAAGGAGAAGGAGAAGGTGAAGTCTGGAGGGTGAATCAGAAGAAGCAGAAGAAGGAGAAGGAGAAGGTGAAGTCAGGAGGGTGAATCAGGAGAAGCAGAAGAAGGAGAAGGAGAAGGTGAATTCTGGAGGGTGAATCAGAAGAAGTAGAAGAAGGAGAAGGAGAAGGTGAAGTCTGGAGGGTGAATCAGAAGAAGGAGAAGAAGGAGAAGGAGAAGGCGAAGTCTGGAGGGTGAATCAGAAGAAGCAGAAGAAGGAGAAGGAGAAGGTGAAGTCTGGAGGGTGAATCAGAAGAAGCAAAAGAAGGAGAAGGAGAAGATGAAGTCTGGAGGGTGAATCAGAAGAAGTTGAAGAAGGAGAAGGAGAAGGTGAGGTCTGGAGGGTGAATCAGAAGAAGCAGAAGAAGGAGAAGGAGAAGGTGAAGTCTGAAGGGTGAATCAAAAGAAGCAGAAGAAGGAGAAGGAGAAGGTGAAGTCTGGAGGGTGAATCAGAAGAAGCAGAAGAAGGAGAAGGAGAAGGTGAAGTCTGGAGGGTGAATCAGAAGAAGCAGAAGAAGGAGAAGGAGAAGGTGAAGTCTGGTGGGTGAATCAGAATAAGTAGAAAAAGGAGAAGGAGGAGGTGAAGTCTGGAGGGTGAATCAGAAGAAGCAGAAGAAGGAGAAGGAGAAGGTAAAGTCTGAAGGTGAATCAAAAGAAGCAGAAGAAGGAGAAGGAGAAGGTGAAGTCTGGAGGGTGAATCAAAAGAATCAGAAGAAGGAGAAGGAGAAGGTGAAGTCAGGAGGGTGAATCAGAAGAAGCAGAAGAAGGAGAAGGCGAAGGTGAAGTCAGGAGGGTGAAGCAGAAGAAGCAGAAGAAGGAGAAGGAGAAGGTGAAGTTTGGAGGGTGAATCAGAAGAAGTAGAAGAAGGAGAAGGAGAAGGTGTAGTCTGGAGGGTGAATCAGAAGAAGTAGACGAAGGAGAAGGAGAAGGTGAAGTCTGGAGGGTGAATCAGAAGAAGCAGAAGAAGGAGAAGGAGAAGGTGAAGTCTGGAGGGTGAATTAGAAGAAGTACAAGAAGGAGAAGGAGAAGGTGAAGTCTGGAGGGTGAATCAGAAGAAGCAGAATAAGGAGAAGGAGAAGGTGAAGTCTGGCGGGTGAATCAGAAGAAGCAGAATAAGGAGAAGGAGAAGGTGAAGTCTGGAGGGTGAATCAGAAGAAGCAGAAGAAGGAGAAGGAGAAGGTGAAGTCTGGAGGGTGAATCAGAAGAAGTAGAAGAAGGAGAAGGAGAAGGTGAAATCTGGAGGGTGAAGCAGAAGAAGTAGATGAAGGAGAAGGAGAAGGCGAAGTCAGGAGGGTGAATCAGAAGAAGTAGAAGAAGGAGAAGGAGAGGGTGAAGTCAGGAGGGTGAATCAGAAGAAGCAGAAGAAGGAGAAGGAGAAGGTGAAGTCTGGAGGGTGAATCAAAAGAATCAGAAGAAGGAGAAGGACAAGGTGAAGTCTGGAGGGTGAATCAGAAGAAGCAGAAGAAGGAGAAGGAGAAGGTGAAGACTGGAGGGTGAATCAAAAGAATCAGAAGAAGGAGAAGGAGAAGGTGAAGTCAGGAGGGTGAATCAGAAGAAGTAGAAGAAGGAGAAGGAGAAGGTGAAGTCTGGAGGGTGAATCAGAAGAAGCAGAAGAAGGAGAAGGAGAAGGTGAAGTCTGGAGGGTGAATCAAAAGAATCAGAAGAAGGAGAAGGAGAAGGTGAAGTCAGGAGGGTGAATCAGAAGAAGCAGAAGAAGGAGAAGGCGAAGGTGAAGTCAGGAGGGTGAAGCAGAAGAAGCAGAAGAAGGAGAAGGAGAAGGTGAAGTTTGGAGGGTGAATCAGAAGAAGTAGAAGAAGGAGAAGGAGAAGGTGTAGTCTGGAGGGTGAATCAGAAGAAGTAGACGAAGGAGAAGGAGAAGGTGAAGTCTGGAGGGTGAATCAGAAGAAGCAGAAGAAGGAGAAGGAGAAGGTGAAGTCTGGAGGGTGAATTAGAAGAAGTACAAGAAGGAGAAGGAGAAGGTGAAGTCTGGAGGGTGAATCAGAAGAAGCAGAAGAAGGAGAAGGAGAAGGTGAAGTCAGGAGGGTGAATCAGGAGAAGCAGAAGAAGGAGAAGGAGAAGGTGAATTCTGGAGGGTGAATCAGAAGACGCAGAAGAAGGAGAAGGAGAAGGTGAAGACTGGAGGGTGAATCAGAAGAAGTACAAGAAGGAGAAGGAGAAGGTGAAGTCTGGAGGGTGAATCAGAAGAAGTAGAAGAAGGAGAAGGAGAAGGCGAAGTCTGGAGGGTGAATCAGAAGAAGCAGAAGAAGGAGAAGGAGAAGGTGAAGTCTGGAGGGTGAATCAGAAGAAGCAAAAGAAGGAGAAGGAGAAGATGAAGTCTGGAGGGTGAATCAGAAGAAGTTGAAGAAGGAGAAGGAGAAGGTGAGGTCTGGAGGGTGAATCAGAAGAAGCAGAAGAAGGAGAAGGAGAAGGTGAAGTCTGAAGGGTGAATCAAAAGAAGCAGAAGAAGGAGAAGGAGAAGGTGAAGTCTGGACGGTGAATCAGAAGAAGCAGAAGAAGGAGAAGGAGAAGGTGAAGTCTGGAGGGTGAATCAGAAGAAGCAGAAGAAGGAGAAGGAGAAGGTGAAGTCTGGTGGGTGAATCAGAAGAAGTAGAAGAAGGAGAAGGAGAAGGTGAAGTCTGGAGGGTGAATCAGAAGAAGTAGAAGAAGGAGAAGGAGAAGGTGATGTCAGGAGGGTGAGTCGGAAAAAGCAGAAGAAGGAGAAGGAGAAGGTGAAGTCTGGAGGGTGAAGCAGAAGAAGTAGAAGAAGGAGAAGGAGAAGCTGAAGTCTGGAGGGTGAATCAGAAGAAGCAGAAGAAGGAGAAGGAGAAGGTGAAGTCTGGAGGGTGAATCAGAAGAAGCAGAAGAAGGAGAAGGAGAAGGTGCAATCTGGAGGGTGAATCAGAAGAAGCAGAAGAAGTAGAAGGAGAAGGTGAAGTCTGGAGGGTGAATCAGAAGAAGTAGAAGAAGGAGAAGGAGAAGGTGAAGTCTGGAGGGTGAATCAGAAGAAGTAGAAGAAGGAGAAGGAGAAGGTGAAGTCTGGAGGGTGAATCAGAAGAAGCAGAAAAGGAGAAGGAGAAGGTGAAGTCTGGAGGGTGAATCAGAAGAAGTAGAAGAAGGAGAAGGAGAAGGTGATGTCAGGAGGGTGAGTCGGAAAAAGCAGAAGAAGGAGAAGGAGAAGGTGAAGTCTGGAGGGTGAAGCAGAAGAAGTAGAAGAAGGAGAAGGAGAAGCTGAAGTCTGGAGGGTGAATCAGAAGAAGCAGAAGAAGGAGAAGGAGAAGGTGCAATCTGGAGGGTGAATCAGAAGAAGCAGAAGAAGTAGAAGGAGAAGGTGAAGTCTGGAGGGTGAATCAGAAGAAGTAGAAGAAGTAGAAGGAGAAGGTGAAGTCTGGAGGGTGAATCAGAAGAAGTAGAAGAAGGAGAAGGAGAAGGTGAAGTCTGGAGGGTGAATCAGAAGAAGCAGAAGAAGGAGAAGGAGAAGGTGAAGTCTGGTGGGTGAATCAGAAGAAGTAGAAGAAGGAGAAGGAGAAGGTGAAGTCTGGAGGGTGAATCAGAAGAAGTAGAAGAAGGAGAAGGAGAAGGTGATGTCAGGAGGGTGAGTCGGAAAAAGCAGAAGAAGGAGAAGGAGAAGGTGAAGTCTGGAGGGTGAATCAGAAGAAGTAGAAGAAGGAGAAGGAGAAGGTGAAGTCTGGAGGGTGAATCAGAAGAAGGAGAAGAAGGAGAAGGAGAAGGCGAAGTCTGGAGGGTGAATCAGAAGAAGCAGAAGAAGGAGAAGGAGAAGGTGAAGTCTGGAGGGTGAATCAGAAGAAGCAAAAGAAGGAGAAGGAGAAGATGAAGTCTGGAGGGTGAATCAGAAGAAGTTGAAGAAGGAGAAGGAGAAGGTGAGGTCTGGAGGGTGAATCAGAAGAAGCAGAAGAAGGAGAAGGAGAAGGTGAAGTCTGAAGGGTGAATCAAAAGAAGCAGAAGAAGGAGAAGGAGAAGGTGAAGTCTGGAGGGTGAATCAGAAGAAGCAGAAGAAGGAGAAGGAGAAGGTGAAGTCTGGAGGGTGAATCAGAAGAAGCAGAAGAAGGAGAAGGAGAAGGTGAAGTCTGGTGGGTGAATCAGAATAAGTAGAAAAAGGAGAAGGAGGAGGTGAAGTCTGGAGGGTGAATCAGAAGAAGTAGAAGAAGGAGAAGGAGAAGGTGAAGTCAGGAGGGTGAATCAGAAAAAGCAGAAGAAGGAGAAGGAGAAGGTGAAGTCTGGAGGGTGAATCAGAAGAAGCAGAAGAAGGAGAAGGAGAAGATGAAGTCTGGAGGGTGAATCAGAAGAAGTAGATGAAGGAGAAGGAGAAGGTGAAGTCTGGAGGGTGAATCAGAAGAAGCAGAAGAAGGAGAAGGAGAAGGTAAAGTCTGAAGGTGAATCAAAAGAAGCAGAAGAAGGAGAAGGAGAAGGTGAAGTCTGGAGGGTGAATCAGAAGAAGCAGAATAAGGAGAAGGAGAAGGTGAAGTCTGGCGGGTGAATCAGAAGAAGCAGAATAAGGAGAAGGAGAAGGTGAAGTCTGGAGGGTGAATCAGAAGAAGCAGAAGAAGGAGAAGGAGAAGGTGAAGTCTGGAGGGTGAATCAGAAGAAGTAGAAGAAGGAGAAGGAGAAGGTGAAGTCTGGAGGGTGAAGCAGAAGAAGTAGATGAAGGAGAAGGAGAAGGTGAAGTCAGGAGGGTGAATCAGAAGAAGTAGAAGAAGGAGAAGGAGAGGGTGAAGTCAGGAGGGTGAATCAGAAGAAGCAGAAGAAGGAGAAGGAGAAGGTGAAGTCTGGAGGGTGAATCAAAAGAATCAGAAGAAGGAGAAGGACAAGGTGAAGTCTGGAGGGTGAATCAGAAGAAGCAGAAGAAGGAGAAGGAGAAGGTGAAGACTGGAGGGTGAATCAAAAGAATCAGAAGAAGGAGAAGGAGAAGGTGAAGTCAGGAGGGTGAATCAGAAGAAGTAGAAGAAGGAGAAGGAGAAGGTGAAGTCTGGAGGGTGAATCAGAAGAAGCAGAAGAAGGAGAAGGAGAAGGTGAAGTCTGGAGGGTGAATCAAAAGAATCAGAAGAAGGAGTTGGAGAAGGTGAAGTCAGGAGGGTGAATCAGAAGAAGCAGAAGAAGGAGAAGGCGAAGGTGAAGTCAGGAGGGTGAAGCAGAAGAAGCAGAAGAAGGAGAAGGAGAAGGTGAAGTTTGGAGGGTGAATCAGAAGAAGTAGAAGAAGGAGAAGGAGAAGGTGTAGTCTGGAGGGTGAATCAGAAGAAGTAGACGAAGGAGAAGGAGAAGGTGAAGTCTGGAGGGTGAATCAGAAGAAGCAGAAGAAGGAGAAGGAGAAGGTGAAGTCTGGAGGGTGAATTAGAAGAAGTACAAGAAGGAGAAGGAGAAGGTGAAGTCTGGAGGGTGAATCAGAAGAAGCAGAAGAAGGAGAAGGAGAAGGTGAAGTCAGGAGGGTGAATCAGGAGAAGCAGAAGAAGGAGAAGGAGAAGGTGAATTCTGGAGGGTGAATCAGAAGACGCAGAAGAAGGAGAAGGAGAAGGTGAAGACTGGAGGGTGAATCAGAAGAAGTAGAAGAAGGAGAAGGAGAAGGTGAAGTCTGGAGGGTGAATCAGAAGAAGTAGAAGAAGGAGAAGGAGAAGGCGAAGTCTGGAGGGTGAATCAGAAGAAGCAGAAGAAGGAGAAGGAGAAGGTGAAGTCTGGAGGGTGAATCAGAAGAAGCAAAAGAAGGAGAAGGAGAAGATGAAGTCTGGAGGGTGAATCAGAAGAAGTTGAAGAAGGAGAAGGAGAAGGTGAGGTCTGGAGGGTGAATCAGAAGAAGCAGAAGAAGGAGAAGGAGAAGGTGAAGTCTGAAGGATGAATCAAAAGAAGCAGAAGAAGGAGAAGGAGAAGGTGAAGTCTGGAGGGTGAATCAGAAGAAGCAGAAGAAGGAGAAGAAGAAGGTGAAGTCAGGAGGGTGAATCAGAAGAAGCAGAAGAAGGAGAAGGAGAAGGTGAA
Source organism: Somniosus microcephalus (assembly GCF_052327205.1). Lineage (NCBI taxonomy): Eukaryota > Metazoa > Chordata > Chondrichthyes > Squaliformes > Somniosidae > Somniosus > Somniosus microcephalus. Next base: position 6,604 of record NW_028226571.1, read on the forward strand.
GTTAGGAGGGTGAATCAGAAGAAGCAGAAGAAGGAGAAGGAGAAGGTGAAGTCAGGGGGGTGAAGCAGAAGAAGTAGAAGAAGGAGAAGGAGAAGATGAAGTCAGGAGGGTGAAGCAGAAGAAGCAGAAGAAGGAGAAGGAGAAGGTGAAGTCTGGAGGGCGCAGCAGAAGAAGCAGAAGAAGGAGAACGAGAAGGTGAAGTCTGGAGGGTGAATCAGAAGAAGTAGAAGAAGGAGAAGGAGAAGGTGAAGTCTGGAGGGTGAATCAGAAGAAGCAGAAGAAGGAGAAGGAGAAGGTTAAGTCTGGAGGGCGAAGCAGAAGAAGCAGAAGAAGGAGAAGGAGAAGGTGAAGTCTGGAGGGTGAAGCAGAAGAAGCAGAAGAAGGAGAAGGAGAAGGTGAAGTCTGGAGGGTGAAGCAGAAGAAGCAGAAGAAGGAGAAGCAGAAGGTGAAGTCTGGAGGGTGAAGCAGAAGAAGCAGAAGAAGGAGAAGGAGAAGGTGAAGTCAGGAGGGTGAAGCAGAAGAAGCAGAAGAAGGAGAAGGAGAAGGTGAAGTCTGGAGGGTGAAGCAGAAGAAGCAGAAGAAGGAGAAGGAGAAGGTGAAGTCTGGAGGTTGAAGCGGAAGAAGCAGAAGAAGGAGAAGGAGAAGGTGAAGTCAGGAGGGTGAATCATAAGAAGTAGAAGAAGGAGAAGGAGATGGTGAAGTCTGGAGGGTGAATCAGAAGAAGTAGAAGAAGGAGAAGGAGAAGGTGAAGTCTGGAGGGTGAATCAGAAGAAGTAGAAGAAGGAGAAGGAGAAGGTGAAGTCTGGAGGGTGAATCAGAAGAAGCAGAAGAAGGAGAAGGAGAAGGTGAAGTCTGGAGGGAAAAGCAGAAGAAGTAGAAGAAGGAGAAGGAGAAGGTGAAGTCTGGAGCGTGAATCAGAAGAAGTAGAAGAAGGAGAAGGAGAAGGTGAAGTCTGGAGGGTGAATCAGAGGAAGCAGAAGAAGGAGAAGGAGATGGTGAAGTCTGGAGGGTGAATCAGAAGAAGTAGAAGAAGGAGAAGGAGAAGGTGTAGTCTGGAGGGTGAATCAGAAGAAGTAGACGAAGGAGAAGGAGAAGGTGAAGTCTGGAGGGTGAATCAGAAGAAGCAGAAGAAGGAGAAGGAGAAGGTGAAGTCTGGAGGGTGAATCAGAAGAAGTAGAAGAAGGAGAAGGAGAAGGTGAAGTCTGGAGGGTGAATCAGAAGAAGCAGAAGAAGGAGAAGGAGAAGGTGAAGTCTGGAGGGTGAATCAGAAGAAGCAGAAGAAGTAGAAGGAGAAGGTGAAGTCTGGAGGGTGAATCAGGAGAAGCAGAAAAGGAGAAGGAGAAGGTGAAGTCTGGAGGGTGAATCAGAAGAAGCAGAAGAAGGAGAAGGAGAAGGTGAAGACTGGAGGGTGAATCAGAAGAAGTAGAAGAAGGAGAAGGAGAAGGTGAAGTCAGGAGGGTGAATCATAAAAAGTAGAAGAAGGAGAAGGAGAAGGTGAAGTCTGGAGGGTGAATCAGAAGAAGTAGAAGAAGGAGAAGGAGAAGGTGAAGTCTGGAGGGTGAATCAGAAGAAGCAGAAGAAGGAGAAGGAGAAGGTGAAGTCTGGAGGGAAAAGCAGAAGAAGTAGAAGAAGGAGAAGGAGAAGGTGAAGTCTGGAGGGTGAATCAGAAGAAGTAGAAGAAGAAGAAGGAGAAGGTGAAGTCTGGAGGGTGAATCAGAAGAAGCAGAAGAAGGAGAAGGAGAAGGTGAAGTCTGGAGGGTGAATCAGAAGAAGTAGAAGAAGGAGAAGGAGAAGGTGTAGTCTGGAGGGTGAATCAGAAGAAGTAGACGAAGGAGAAGGAGAAGGTGAAGTCTGGAGGGTGAATCAGAAGAAGCAGAAGAAGGAGAAGGAGAAGGTGAAGTCTGGAGGGTGAATCAGAAGAAGTAGAAGAAGGAGAAGGAGAAGCTGAAGTCTGGAGGGTGAATCAGAAGAAGCAGAAGAAGGAGAAGGAGAAGGTGAAGTCTGGAGGGTGAATCAGAAGAAGCAGAAGAAGGAGAAGGAGAAGGTGCAATCTGGAGGGTGAATCAGAAGAAGCAGAAGAAGTAGAAGGAGAAGGTGAAGTCTGGAGGGTGAATCAGAAGAAGTAGAAGAAGGAGAAGGAGAAGGTGAAGTCTGGAGGCTGAATCAGAAGAAGCAGAAGTAGGAGAAGGAGAAGGTGAAGTCAGGAGGGTGAATCAGGAGAAGCAGAAGAAGGAGAAGGAGAAGGTGAAGTCTGGAGGGTGAATCAGAAGAAGCAGAAGAAGGAGAAGGAGAAGGTGAAGACTGGAGGGTGAATCAGAAGAAGTAGAAGAAGGAGAAGGAGAAGGTGAAGTCTGGAGGGTGAATCAGAAGAAGGAGAAGAAGGAGAAGGAGAAGGCGAAGTCTGGAGGGTGAATCAGAAGAAGCAGAAGAAGGAGAATGAGAAGGTGAAGTCTGGAGGGTGAATCAGAAGAAGCAAAAGAAGGAGAAGGAGAAGATGAAGTCTGGAGGGTGAATCAGAAGAAGTTGAAGAAGGAGAAGGAGAAGGTGAGGTCTGGAGGGTGAATCAGAAGAAGCAGAAGAAGGAGAAGGAGAAGGTGAAGTCTGGAGGGTGAATCAGAAGAAGCAGAAGAAGGAGAAGGAGAAGGTGAAGTCTGGAGGGTGAATCAGAAGAAGCAGAAGAAGGAGAAGGAGAAGGTGAAGTCTGGTGGGTGAATCAGAATAAGTAGAAAAAGGAGAAGGAGGAGGTGAAGTCTGGAGGGTGAATCAGAAGAAGCAGAAGAAGGAGAAGGAGAAGGTAAAGTCTGAAGGTGAATCAAAAGAAGCAGAAGAAGGAGAAGGAGAAGGTGAAGTCTGGAGGGTGAATCAGAAGAAGCAGAATAAGGAGAAGGAGAAGGTGAAGTCTGGCGGGTGAATCAGAAGAAGCAGAATAAGGAGAAGGAGAAGGTGAAGTCTGGAGGGTGAATCAGAAGAAGCAGAAGAAGGAGAAGGAGAAGGTGAAGTCTGGAGGGTGAATCAGAAGAAGTAGAAGAAGGAGAAGGAGAAGGTGAAGTCTGGAGGGTGAAGCAGAAGAAGTAGATGAAGGAGAAGGAGAAGGTGAAGTCAGGAGGGTGAATCAGAAGAAGTAGAAGAAGGAGAAGGAGAGGGTGAAGTCAGGAGGGTGAATCAGAAGAAGCAGAAGAAGGAGAAGGAGAAGGTGAAGTCTGGAGGGTGAATCAAAAGAATCAGAAGAAGGAGAAGGACAAGGTGAAGTCTGGAGGGTGAATCAGAAGAAGCAGAAGGAGGAGAAGGAGAAGGTGAAGACTGGAGGGTGAATCAAAAGAATCAGAAGAAGGAGAAGGAGAAGGTGAAGTTTGGAGGGTGAATCAGAAGAAGTAGAAGAAGGAGAAGGAGAAGGTGTAGTCTGGAGGGTGAATCAGAAGAAGTAGACGAAGGAGAAGGAGAAGGTGAAGTCTGGAGGGTGAATCAGAAGAAGCAGAAGAAGGAGAAGGAGAAGGTGAAGTCTGGAGGGTGAATTAGAAGAAGTACAAGAAGGAGAAGGAGAAGGTGAAGTCTGGAGGGTGAATCAGAAGAAGCAGAAGAAGGAGAAGGAGAAGGTGAAGTCAGGAGGGTGAATCAGGAGAAGCAGAAGAAGGAGAAGGAGAAGTTGAATTCTGGAGGGTGAATCAGAAGACGCAGAAGAAGGAGAAGGAGAAGGTGAAGACTGGAGGGTGAATCAGAAGAAGTAGAAGAAGGAGAAGGAGAAGGTGTAGTCTGGAGGGTGAATCAGAAGAAGTAGACGAAGGAGAAGGAGAAGGTGAAGTCTGGAGGGTGAATCAGAAGAAGCAGAAGAAGGAGAAGGAGAAGGTGAAGTCTGGAGGGTGAATTCGAAGAAGTACAAGAAGGAGAAGGAGAAGGTGAAGTCTGGAGGGTGAATCAGAAGAAGCAGAAGAAGGAGAAGGAGAAGGTGAAGTCAGGAGGGTGAATCAGGAGAAGCAGAAGGAGAAGGAGAAGGTGAATTCTGGAGGGTGAATCAGAAGACGCAGAAGAAGGAGAAGGAGAAGGTGAAGACTGGAGGGTGAATCAGAAGAAGTACAAGAAGGAGAAGGAGAAGGTGAAGTCTGGAGGGTGAATCAGAAGAAGTAGAAGAAGGAGAAGGAGAAGGCGAAGTCTGGAGGGTGAATCAGAAGAAGCAGAAGAAGGAGAAGGAGAAGGTGAAGTCTGGAGGGTGAATCAGAAGAAGCAAAAGAAGGAGAAGGAGAAGGTGAAGTTTGGAGGGTGAATCAGAAGAAGTAGAAGAAGGAGAAGGAGAAGGTGTAGTCTGGAGGGTGAATCAGAAGAAGTAGACGAAGGAGAAGGAGAAGGTGAAGTCTGGAGGGTGAATCAGAAGAAGCAGAAGAAGGAGAAGGAGAAGGTGAAGTCTGGAGGGTGAATTAGAAGAAGTACAAGAAGGAGAAGGAGAAGGTGACGTCTGGAGGGTGAATCAGAAGAAGCAGAAGAAGGAGAAGGAGAAGGTGAAGTCAGGAGGGTGAATCAGGAGAAGCAGAAGAAGGAGAAGGAGAAGGTGAATTCTGGAGGGTGAATCAGAAGACGCAGAAGAAGGAGAAGGAGAAGGTGAAGACTGGAGGGTGAATCAGAAGAAGTACAAGAAGGAGAAGGAGAAGGTGAAGTCTGGAGGGTGAATCAGAAGAAGTAGAAGAAGGAGAAGGAGAAGGCGAAGTCTGGAGGGTGAATCAGAAGAAGCAGAAGAAGGAGAAGGAGAAGGTGAAGTCTGGAGGGTGAATCAGAAGAAGCAAAAGAAGGAGAAGGAGAAGATGAAGTCTGGAGGGTGAATCAGAAGAAGTTGAAGAAGGAGAAGGAGAAGGTGAGGTCTGGAGGGTGAATCAGAAGAAGCAGAAGAAGGAGAAGGAGAAGGTGAAGTCTGAAGGGTGAATCAAAAGAAGCAGAAGAAGGAGAAGGAGAAGGTGAAGTCTGGACGGTGAATCAGAAGAAGCAGAAGAAGGAGAAGGAGAAGGTGAAGTCTGGAGGGTGAATCAGAAGAAGCAGAAGAAGGAGAAGGAGAAGGTGAAGTCTGGTGGGTGAATCAGAAGAAGTAGAAGAAGGAGAAGGAGAAGGTGAAGTCTGGAGGGTGAATCAGAAGAAGTAGAAGAAGGAGAAGGAGAAGGTGATGTCAGGAGGGTGAGTCGGAAAAAGCAGAAGAAGGAGAAGGAGAAGGTGAAGTCTGGAGGGTGAAGCAGAAGAAGTAGAAGAAGGAGAAGGAGAAGCTGAAGTCTGGAGGGTGAATCAGAAGAAGCAGAAGAAGGAGAAGGAGAAGGTGAAGTCTGGAGGGTGAATCAGAAGAAGCAGAAGAAGGAGAAGGAGAAGGTGCAATCTGGAGGGTGAATCAGAAGAAGCAGAAGAAGTAGAAGGAGAAGGTGAAGTCTGGAGGGTGAATCAGAAGAAGTAGAAGAAGGAGAAGGAGAAGGTGAAGTCTGGAGGCTGAATCAGAAGAAGCAGAAGTAGGAGAAGGAGAAGGTGAAGTCAGGAGGGTGAATCAGGAGAAGCAGAAGAAGGAGAAGGAGAAGGTGAAGTCTGGAGGGTGAATCAGAAGAAGCAGAAGAAGGAGAAGGAGAAGGTGAAGACTGGAGGGTGAATCAGAAGAAGTAGAAGAAGGAGAAGGAGAAGGTGAAGTCTGGAGGGTGAATCAGAAGAAGGAGAAGAAGGAGAAGGAGAAGGCGAAGTCTGGAGGGTGAATCAGAAGAAGCAGAAGAAGGAGAAGGAGAAGGTGAAGTCTGGAGGGTGAATCAGAAGAAGCAAAAGAAGGAGAAGGAGAAGATGAAGTCTGGAGGGTGAATCAGAAGAAGTTGAAGAAGGAGAAGGAGAAGGTGAGGTCTGGAGGGTGAATCAGAAGAAGCAGAAGAAGGAGAAGGAGAAGGTGAAGTCTGAAGGGTGAATCAAAAGAAGCAGAAGAAGGAGAAGGAGAAGGTGAAGTCTGGAGGGTGAATCAGAAGAAGCAGAAGAAGGAGAAGGAGAAGGTGAAGTCTGGAGGGTGAATCAGAAGAAGCAGAAGAAGGAGAAGGAGAAGGTGAAGTCTGGTGGGTGAATCAGAATAAGTAGAAAAAGGAGAAGGAGGAGGTGAAGTCTGGAGTGTGAATCAGAAGAAGCAGAAGAAGGAGAAGGAGAAGGTAAAGTCTGAAGGTGAATCAAAAGAAGCAGAAGAAGGAGAAGGAGAAGGTGAAGTCTGGAGGGTGAATCAGAAGAAGCAGAATAAGGAGAAGGAGAAGGTGAAGTCTGGCGGGTGAATCAGAAGAAGCAGAATAAGGAGAAGGAGAAGGTGAAGTCTGGAGGGTGAATCAGAAGAAGCAGAAGAAGGAGAAGGAGAAGGTGAAGTCTGGAGGGTGAATCAGAAGAAGTAGAAGAAGGAGAAGGAGAAGGTGAAGTCTGGAGGGTGAAGCAGAAGAAGTAGATGAATGAGAAGGAGAAGGTGAAGTCAGGAGGGTGAATCAGAAGAAGTAGAAGAAGGAGAAGGAGAGGGTGAAGTCAGGAGGGTGAATCAGAAGAAGCAGAAGAAGGAGAAGGAGATGGTGAAGTCTGGAGGGTGAATCAAAAGAATCAGAAGAAGGAGAAGGACAAGGTGAAGTCTGGAGGGTGAATCAGAAGAAGCAGAAGAAGGAGAAGGAGAAGGTGAAGACTGGAGGGTGAATCAAAAGAATCAGAAGAAGGAGAAGGAGAAGGTGAAGTCAGGAGGGTGAAGCAGAATAAGCAGAAGAAGGAGAAGGAGAAGGTGAAGTTTGGAGGGTGAATCAGAAGAAGTAGAAGAAGGAGAAGGAGAAGGTGTAGTCTGGAGGGTGAATCAGAAGAAGTAGACGAAGGAGAAGGAGAAGGTGAAGTCTGGAGGGTGAATCAGAAGAAGCAGAAGAAGGAGAAGGAGAAGGTGAAGTCTGGAGGGTGAATTAGAAGAAGTACAAGAAGGAGAAGGAGAAGGTGAAGTCTGGAGGGTGAATCAGAAGAAGCAGAAGAAGGAGAAGGAGAAGGTGAAGTCAGGAGGGTGAATCAGGAGAAGCAGAAGAAGGAGAAGGAGAAGGTGAATTCTGGAGGGTGAATCAGAAGACGCAGAAGAAGGAGAAGGAGAAGGTGAAGACTGGAGGGTGAATCAGAAGAAGTACAAGAAGGAGAAGGAGAAGGTGAAGACTGGAGGGTGAATCAGAAGAAGTAGAAGAAGGAGAAGGAGAAGGCGAAGTCTGGAGGGTGAATCAGAAGAAGCAGAAGAAGGAGAAGGAGAAGGTGAAGTCTGGAGGGTGAATCAGAAGAAGCAAAAGAAGGAGAAGGAGAAGATGAAGTCTGGAGGGTGAATCAGAAGAAGTTGAAGAAGGAGAAGGAGAAGGTGAGGTCTGGAGGGTGAATCAGAAGAAGCAGAAGAAGGAGAAGGAGAAGGTGAAGTCTGAAGGGTGAATCAAAAGAAGCAGAAGAAGGAGAAGGAGAAGGTGAAGTCTGGACGGTGAATCAGAAGAAGCAGAAGAAGGAGAAGGAGAAGGTGAAGTCTGGAGGGTGAATCAGAAGAAGCAGAAGAAGGAGAAGGAGAAGGTGAAGTCTGGTGGGTGAATCAGAAGAAGTAGAAGAAGGAGAAGGAGAAGGTGAAGTCTGGAGGGTGAATCAGAAGAAGTAGAAGAAGGAGAAGGAGAAGGTGATGTCAGGAGGGTGAGTCGGAAAAAGCAGAAGAAGGAGAAGGAGAAGGTGAAGTCTGGAGGGTGAAGCAGAAGAAGTAGAAGAAGGAGAAGGAGAAGCTGAAGTCTGGAGGGTGAATCAGAAGAAGCAGAAGAAGGAGAAGGAGAAGGTGAAGTCTGGAGGGTGAATCAGAAAAAGCAGAAGAAGGAGAAGGAGAAGGTGCAATCTGGAGGGTGAATCAGAAGAAGCAGAAGAAGTAGAAGGAGAAGGTGAAGTCTGGAGGGTGAATCAGAAGAAGTAGAAGAAGGAGAAGGAGAAGGTGAAGTCTGGAGGCTGAATCAGAAGAAGCAGAAGTAGGAGAAGGAGAAGGTGAAGTCAGGAGGGTGAATCAGGAGAAGCAGAAGAAGGAGAAGGAGAAGGTGAAGTCTGGAGGGTGAATCAGAAGAAGCAGAAGAAGGAGAAGGAGAAGGTGAAGACTGGAGGGTGAATCAGAAGAAGTAGAAGAAGGAGAAGGAGAAGGTGAAGTCTGGAGGGTGAATCAGAAGAAGGAGAAGAAGGAGAAGGAGAAGGCGAAGTCTGGAGGGTGAATCAGAAGAAGCAGAAGAAGGAGAAGGAGAAGGTGAAGTCTGGAGGGTGAATCAGAAGAAGCAAAAGAAGGAGAAGGAGAAGATGAAGTCTGGAGGGTGAATCAGAAGAAGTTGAAGAAGGAGAAGGAGAAGGTGAGGTCTGGAGGGTGAATCAGAAGAAGCAGAAGAAGGAGAAGGAGAAGGTGAAGTCTGAAGGGTGAATCAAAAGAAGCAGAAGAAGGAGAAGGAGAAGGTGAAGTCTGGAGGGTGAATCAGAAGAAGCAGAAGAAGGAGAAGGAGAAGGTGAAGTCTGGAGGGTGAATCAGAAGAAGCAGAAGAAGGAGAAGGAGAAGGTGAAGTCTGGTGGGTGAATCAGAATAAGTAGAAAAAGGAGAAGGAGGAGGTGAAGTCTGGAGGGTGAATCAGAAGAAGTAGAAGAAGGAGAAGGAGAAGGTGAAGTCAGGAGGGTGAATCAGAAAAAGCAGAAGAAGGAGAAGGAGAAGGTGAAGTCTGGAGGGTGAATCAGAAGAAGCAGAAGAAGGAGAAGGAGAAGATGAAGTCTGGAGGGTGAATCAGAAGAAGTAGATGAAGGAGAAGGAGAAGGTGAAGTCTGGAGGGTGAATCAGAAGAAGCAGAAGAAGGAGAAGGAGAAGGTAAAGTCTGAAGGTGAATCAAAAGAAGCAGAAGAAGGAGAAGGAGAAGGTGAAGTCTGGAGGGTGAATCAGAAGAAGCAGAATAAGGAGAAGGAGAAGGTGAAGTCTGGCGGGTGAATCAGAAGAAGCAGAATAAGGAGAAGGAGAAGGTGAAGTCTGGAGGGTGAATCAGAAGAAGCAGAAGAAGGAGAAGGAGAAGGTGAAGTCTGGAGGGTGAATCAGAAGAAGTAGAAGAAGGAGAAGGAGAAGGTGAAGTCTGGAGGGTGAAGCAGAAGAAGTAGATGAAGGAGAAGGAGAAGGTGAAGTCAGGAGGGTGAATCAGAAGAAGTAGAAGAAGGAGAAGGAGAGGGTGAAGTCAGGAGGGTGAATCAGAAGAAGCAGAAGAAGGAGAAGGAGAAGGTGAAGTCTGGAGGGTGAATCAAAAGAATCAGAAGAAGGAGAAGGACAAGGTGAAGTCTGGAGGGTGAATCAGAAGAAGCAGAAGAAGGAGAAGGAGAAGGTGAAGACTGGAGGGTGAATCAAAAGAATCAGAAGAAGGAGAAGGAGAAGGTGAAGTCAGGAGGGTGAATCAGAAGAAGTAGAAGAAGGAGAAGGAGAAGGTGAAGTCTGGAGGGTGAATCAGAAGAAGCAGAAGAAGGAGAAGGAGAAGGTGAAGTCTGGAGGGTGAATCAAAAGAATCAGAAGAAGGAGTTGGAGAAGGTGAAGTCAGGAGGGTGAATCAGAAGAAGCAGAAGAAGGAGAAGGCGAAGGTGAAGTCAGGAGGGTGAAGCAGAAGAAGCAGAAGAAGGAGAAGGAGAAGGTGAAGTTTGGAGGGTGAATCAGAAGAAGTAGAAGAAGGAGAAGGAGAAGGTGTAGTCTGGAGGGTGAATCAGAAGAAGTAGACGAAGGAGAAGGAGAAGGTGAAGTCTGGAGGGTGAATCAGAAGAAGCAGAAGAAGGAGAAGGAGAAGGTGAAGTCTGGAGGGTGAATTAGAAGAAGTACAAGAAGGAGAAGGAGAAGGTGAAGTCTGGAGGGTGAATCAGAAGAAGCAGAAGAAGGAGAAGGAGAAGGTGAATTCTGGAGGGTGAATCAGAAGAAGTTGAAGAAGGAGAAGGAGAAGGTGAGGTCTGGAGGGTGAATCAGAAGAAGCAGAAGAAGGAGAAGGAGAAGGTGAAGTCTGAAGGGTGAATCAAAAGAAGCAGAAGAAGGAGAAGGAGAAGGTGAAGTCTGGACGGTGAATCAGAAGAAGCAGAAGAAGGAGAAGGAGAAGGTGAAGTCTGGAGGGTGAATCAGAAGAAGCAGAAGAAGGAGAAGGAGAAGGTGAAGTCTGGTGGGTGAATCAGAAGAAGTAGAAGAAGGAGAAGGAGAAGGTGAAGTCTGGAGGGTGAATCAGAAGAAGTAGAAGAAGGAGAAGGAGAAGGTGATGTCAGGAGGGTGAGTCGGAAAAAGCAGAAGAAGGAGAAGGAGAAGGTGAAGTCTGGAGGGTGAAGCAGAAGAAGTAGAAGAAGGAGAAGGAGAAGGTGAAGTCAGGAGGGTGAATCAGAAGAAGTAGAAGAAGGAGAAGGAGAGGGTGAAGTCAGGAGGGTGAATCAGAAGAAGTAGAAGAAGGAGAAGGAGAGGGTGAAGTCAGGAGGGTGAATCAGAAGAAGCAGAAGGAGGAGAAGGAGAAGGTGAAGTCTGGAGGGTGAAGCAGAAGAAGTAGAAGAAGGAGAAGGAGAAGATGAAGTCAGGAGGGTGAATCAGAAGAAGTAGAAGAAGGAGAAGGAGAGGGTGAAGTCAGAAGGGTGAATCAGAAGAAGCAGAAGAAGGAGAAGGAGAAGGTGAAGTCTGGAGGGTGAATCAAAAGAATCAGAAGAAGGAGAAGGAGAAGATGAAGTCTGGAGGGTGAATCAGAAGAAGCAGAAGAAGGAGAAGGAGGAGGTGAAGACTGGAGGGTGAATCAGAAGAAGCAGAAGAAGGAGAAGGAGAAGGTGAAGTCTGGAGGGTGAATCCGAAGAAGTAGAAGAAGGAGAAGGAGAAGGTGAAGTCTGGAGGGTGAATCAGAAGAAGCAGAAGAAGGAGAAGGAGAAGGTGAAGTCTGGAGGGTGAATCAGAAGAAGCAGAAGAAGGAGAAGGAGAAGATGAAGTCTGGAGGGTGAATCAGAAGAAGTAGAAGAAGGAGAAGGAGAAGGTGAGGTCTGGAGGGTGAATCAGAAGAAGCAGAAGAAGGAAAAGGAGAAGGTGAAGTCTGGAGGGTGAATCAGAAGAAGCAGAAGAAGGAGAAGGAGAAGGTGAAGTTTGGAGGGTGAATCAGAAGAAGCAGAAGAAGGAGAAGGAGAAGGTGAAGTCAGGAGGGTGAATCAGAAGAAGCAGAAGAAGGAGAAGGAGAAGGTGAAGTTAGGAGGGTGAATCAGAAGAAGCAGAAGAAGGAGAAGGAGAAGGTGAAGTCAGGGGGGTGAAGCAGAAGAAGTAGAAGAAGGAGAAGGAGAAGGTGAAGTCAGGAGGGTGAAGCAGAAGAAGCAGAAGAAGGAGAACGAGAAGGTGAAGTCTGGAGGGTGAAGCAGAAGAAGCAGAAGAAGGAGAAGGAGAAGTTGAAGTCTAGAGGGTGAATCAGAAGAAGTAGAAGAAGGAGAAGGAGAAGGTGAAGTCTGGAGGGTGAATCAGAAGAAGCAGAAGAAGGAGAAGGAGAAGGTGAAGTCTGGAGGGTGAATCAGAAGAAGCAGAAGAAGGAGAAGGAGAAGATGAAGTCTCGAGGGTGAATCAGAAGAAGTAGAAGAAGGAGAAGGAGAATGTGAAGTCTGGAGGGTGAATCAGAAGAAGCAGAAGAAGGAGAAGTAGAAGGTGAAGTCTGGAGGGTGAATCAGAAGAAGTAGAAGAAGGAGAAGGAGAAGGTGAAGTCAGGAGGGTGAAGCAGAAGAAGCAGAAGAAGGAGAAGGAGAAGGTGAAGTCTGGAGGGTGAAGCAGAAGAAGCAGAAGAAGGAGAAGGAGAAGGTGAAGTCTGGAGGGTGAAGCAGAAGAAGCAGAAGAAGGAGAAGGAGAAGGTGAAGTCAGGAGGGTGAATCAGAAGAAGCAGAAGAAGGAGAAGGAGAAGGTGAAGTCTGGAGGGTGAATCAGAAGAAGCAGAAGAAGGAGAAGAAGAAGGTGAAGTCAGGAGGGTGAATCAGAAGAAGCAGAAGAAGGAGAAGGAGAAGGTGAAGTTAGGAGGGTGAATCAGAAGAAGCAGAAGAAGGAGAAGGAGAAGGTGAAGTCAGGGGGGTGAAGCAGAAGAAGTAGAAGAAGGAGAAGGAGAAGATGAAGTCAGGAGGGTGAAGCAGAAGAAGCAGAAGAAGGAGAAGGAGAAGGTGAAGTCTGGAGGGCGCAGCAGAAGAAGCAGAAGAAGGAGAACGAGAAGGTGAAGTCTGGAGGGTGAATCAGAAGAAGTAGAAGAAGGAGAAGGAGAAGGTGAAGTCTGGAGGGTGAATCAGAAGAAGCAGAAGAAGGAGAAGGAGAAGGTGAAGTCTGGAGGGCGAAGCAGAAGAAGCAGAAGAAGGAGAAGGAGAAGGTGAAGTCTGGAGGGTGAAGCAGAAGAAGCAGAAGAAGGAGAAGGAGAAGGTGAAGTCTGGAGGTTGAAGCGGAAGAAGCAGAAGAAGGAGAAGGAGAAGGTGAAGTCAGGAGGGTGAATCATAAGAAGTAGAAGAAGGAGAAGGAGATGGTGAAGTCTGGAGGGTGAATCAGAAGAAGTAGAAGAAGGAGAAGGAGAAGGTGAAGTCTGGAGGGTGAATCAGAAGAAGTAGAAGAAGGAGAAGGAGAAGGTGAAGTCTGGAGGGTGAATCAGAAGAAGCAGAAGAAGGAGAAGGAGAAGGTGAAGTCTGGAGGGAAAAGCAGAAGAAGTAGAAGAAGGAGAAGGAGAAGGTGAAGTCTGGAGCGTGAATCAGAAGAAGTAGAAGAAGGAGAAGGAGAAGGTGAAGTCTGGAGGGTGAATCAGAGGAAGCAGAAGAAGGAGAAGGAGATGGTGAAGTCTGGAGGGTGAATCAGAAGAAGTAGAAGAAGGAGAAGGAGAAGGTGTAGTCTGGAGGGTGAATCAGAAGAAGTAGACGAAGGAGAAGGAGAAGGTGAAGTCTGGAGGGTGAATCAGAAGAAGCAGAAGAAGGAGAAGGAGAAGGTGAAGTCTGGAGGGTGAATCAGAAGAAGTAGAAGAAGGAGAAGGAGAAGGTGAAGTCTGGAGGGTGAATCAGAAGAAGCAGAAGAAGTAGAAGGAGAAGGTGAAGTCTGGAGGGTGAATCAGGAGAAGCAGAAGAAGGAGAAGGAGAAGGTGAAGTCTGGAGGGTGAATCAGAAGAAGCAGAAGAAGGAGAAGGAGAAGGTGAAGACTGGAGGGTGAATCAGAAGAAGTAGAAGAAGGAGAAGGAGAAGGTGAAGTCTGGAGGGTGAATCAGAAGAAGCAGAAGAAGGAGAAGGAGAAGGTGAAGTCTGGAGGGTGAATCAGAAGAAGCAAAAGAAGGAGAAGGAGAAGATGAAGTCTGGAGGGTGAATCAGAAGAAGTTGAAGAAGGAGAAGGAGAAGGTGAGGTCTGGAGGGTGAATCAGAAGAAGCAGAAGAAGGAGAAGGAGAAGGTGAAGTCTGAAGGGTGAATCAAAAGAAGCAGAAGAAGGAGAAGGAGAAGGTGAAGTCTGGAGGGTGAATTAGAAGAAGCAGAAGAAGGAGAAGGAGAAGGTGAGGTCTGGAGGGTGAATCAGAAGAAGCAGAAGAAGGAGAAGGAGAAGGTGAAGTCTGGTGGGTGAATCAGAAGAAGTAGATAAAGGAGAAGGAGGAGGTGAAGTCTGGAGGGTGAATCGGAAGAAGTAGAAGGAGAAGGAGAAGGTGAAGTCAGGAGGGTGAATCAGAAAAAGCAGAAGAAGGAGAAGGAGAAGGTGAAGTCTGGAGGGTGAATCAGAAGAAGCAGAAGAAGGAGAAGGAGAAGATGAAGTCTGGAGGGGGAAGCAGAAGAAGTAGATGAAGGAGAAGGAGAAGGTGAAGTCTGGAGGGTGAATCAGAAGAAGCAGAAGAAGGAGAAGGAGAAGGTAAAGTCTGAAGGTGAATCAGAAGAAGCAGAAGAAGGAGAAGGAGAAGGTGAAGTCTGGAGGGTGAATCAGAAGAAGCAGAATAAGGAGAAGGAGAAGTTGAAGTCTGGCGGGTGAATCAGAAGAAGCAGAATAAGGAGAAGGAGAAGGTGAAGTCTGGAGGGTGAATCAGAAGAAGCAGAAGAAGGAGAAGGAGAAGGTGAAGTCTGGAGGGTGAATCAGAAGAAGTAGAAGAAGGAGAAGGAGAAGGTGAAGTCTGGAGGGTGAAGCAGAAGAAGTAGATGAAGGAGAAGGTGAAGTCAGGAGGGTGAATCAGAAGAAGTAGAAGAAGGGAAAGGAGAGGGTGAAGTCAGGAGGGTGAATCAGAAGAAGCAGAAGAAGGAGAAGGAGAAGCTGAAGTCTGGAGGGTGAATCAAAAGAATCAGAAGAAGGAGAAGGAGAAGGTGAAGTCTGGAGGGTGAATCAGAAGAAGCAGAAGAAGGAGAAGGAGAAGGTGAAGACTGGAGGGTGAATCAAAAGAATCAGAAGAAGGAGAAGGAGAAGGTGAAGACAGGAGGGTGAATCAGAAGAAGTAGAAGAAGGAGAAGGAGAAGGTGAAGCCGGGAGGGTGAATCAGAAGAAGCAGAAGAAGGAGAAGGAGAAGGTGAAGTCTGGAGGGTGAATCAAAAGAATCAGAAGAAGGAGAAGGAGAAGGTGAAGTCAGGAGGGTGAATCAGAAGAAGCAGAAGAAGGAGAAGGCGAAGGTGAAGTCAGGAGGGTGAAGCAGAAGAAGCAGAAGAAGGAGAAGGAGAAGGTGAAGTCTGGAGGGTGAATCAGAAGAAGAAGAAGAAGGAGAAGGAGAAGGTGAAGTCAGGAGGGTGAAGCAGAAGAAGCAGAAGAAGGAGAAGGAGAAGGTGAAGTCTGGAGGGTGAAGCAGAAGAAGCAGAAGAAGGAGAAGGAGAAGGTGAAGTCTGGAGGGTGAAGCAGAAGAAGCAGAAGGAGGAGAAGGAGAAGGTGAAGTCAGGAGGGTGAATCATAAGTAGTAGAAGAAGGAGAAGGAGAAGGTGAAGTCTGGAGGGTGAATCAGAAGAAGTAGAAGAAGGAGAAGGAGAAGGTGAAGTCTGGAGGGTGAATCAGAAGAAGTAGAAGAAGGAGAAGGAGAAGGTGAAGTCTGGAGGGTGAATCAGAAGAAGCAGAAGAAGGAGAAGGAGAAGGTGAAGTCTGGAGGGAGAAGCAGAAGAAGTAGAAGAAGGAGAAGGAGAAGGTGAAGTCTGGAGGGTGAATCAGAAGAAGTAGAAGAAGGAGAAGGAGAAGGTGAAGTCTGGAGGGTGAATCAGAAGAAGTAGAAGAAGGAGAAGGAGAAGGTGAAGTCTGGAGGGTGAATCAGAAGAAGCAGAAGAAGGAGAAGGAGCAGGTGAAGTCTGGAGGATGAATCAGAAGAAGTAGAAGAGGGAGAAGGAGAAGGTGTAGTCTGGAGGGTGAAACAGAAGAAGTAGACGAAGGAGAAGGAGAAGGTGAAGTCTGGAGGGTGAATCAGAAGAAGCAGAAGAAGGGGAAGGAGAAGGTGAAGTCTGGAGGGTGAATCAGAAGAAGTAGAAGAAGGTGAAGGAGAAGGTGAAGTCTGGAGGGTGAATCAGAAGAAGCAGAAGAAGGAGAAGGAGAAGGTGAAGTCTGGAGGGTGAATCAGAAGAAGCAGAAGAAGGAGAAGGAGAAGGTGAAATCTGGAGGGTGAATCAGAAGAAGCAGAAGAAGGAAAAGGAGAAGGTGAAGTCTGGAGGGTGAATCAGATGAAGCAGAAGGAGTAGCAGGAGAAGGTGAAGTCTGGAGGGTGAATCAGAAGAAGTAGAAGAAGGAGAAGGAGAAGGTGAAGTCTGGAGGGTGAATCAGAAGAAGCAGAAGAAGGAGAAGGAGAAGGTGAAGTCAGGAGGGTGAATCAGGAGAAGCAGAAGAAGGAGAAGGAGAAGGTGAAGTCTGGAGGGTGAATCAGAAGAAGCAGAAGAAGGAGAAGGAGAAGATGAAGACTGGAGGGTGAATCAGAAGAAGTAGAAGAAGGAGAAGGAGAAGGTGAAGTCTGGAGGGTGAATCAGAAGAAGTAGAAGAAGGAGAAGGAGAAGGCGAATCTGGAGGGTGAATCAGAAGAAGCAAAAAAAGGAGAAGGAGAAGGTGAAGTCTGGAGGGTCAATCAGAAGAAGGAAAAGAAGGAGAAGGAGAAGATGAAGTCTGGAGGGTGAATCAGAAGAAGTAGAAGAAGGAGAAGGAGAAGTTGAGGTCTGGAGGGTGAATCAGAAGAAGCAAAAGAAGGAGAAGGAGAAGGTGAAGTCTGAAGGGTGAATCAAAAGAAGCAGAAGAAGGAGAAGGAGAAGGTGAAGTCTGGAGGGTGAATCAGAAGAAGCAGAAGAAGGAGAAGGAGAAGGTGAAGTCTGGAGGGTGAATCAGAAGAAGCAGAAGAAGGAGAAGGAGAAGGTGAAGTCTGGTGGGTGAATCAGAAGAAGTAGAAGAAGGAGAAGGAGAAGGTGAAGTCTGGAGGGTGAATCAGAAGAAGTAGAAGAAGGAGAAGGAAAAGGTGAAGTCAGGAGGGTGAAGCAGAAGAAGCAGAAGAAGGAGAAGGAGAAGGTGAAGTCTGGAGGGTGAAGCAGAAGAAGCAGAAGAAGGAGAAGGAGAAGGTGAAGTCTGGAGGGTGAAGCAGAAGAAGCAGAAGAAGGAGAAGGAGAAGGTGAAGTCAGGAGGGTGAATCAGAAGAAGCAGAAGAAGGAGAAGGAGAAGGTGAAGTCTGGAGGGTGAATCAGAAGAAGCAGAAGAAGGAGAAGAAGAAGGTGAAGTCAGGAGGGTGAATCAGAAGAAGCAGAAGAAGGAGAAGGAGAAGGTGAAGTTAGGAGGGTGAATCAGAAGAAGCAGAAGAAGGAGAAGGAGAAGGTGAAGTCAGGGGGGTGAAGCAGAAGAAGTAGAAGAAGGAGAAGGAGAAGATGAAGTCAGGAGGGTGAAGCAGAAGAAGCAGAAGAAGGAGAAGGAGAAGGTGAAGTCTGGAGGGCGCAGCAGAAGAAGCAGAAGAAGGAGAACGAGAAGGTGAAGTCTGGAGGGTGAATCAGAAGAAGTAGAAGAAGGAGAAGGAGAAGGTGAAGTCTGGAGGGTGAATCAGAAGAAGCAGAAGAAGGAGAAGGAGAAGGTGAAGTCTGGAGGGCGAAGCAGAAGAAGCAGAAGAAGGAGAAGGAGAAGGTGAAGTCTGGAGGGTGAAGCAGAAGAAGCAGAAGAAGGAGAAGGAGAAGGTGAAGTCTGGAGGTTGAAGCGGAAGAAGCAGAAGAAGGAGAAGGAGAAGGTGAAGTCAGGAGGGTGAATCATAAGAAGTAGAAGAAGGAGAAGGAGATGGTGAAGTCTGGAGGGTGAATCAGAAGAAGTAGAAGAAGGAGAAGGAGAAGGTGAAGTCTGGAGGGTGAATCAGAAGAAGTAGAAGAAGGAGAAGGAGAAGGTGAAGTCTGGAGGGTGAATCAGAAGAAGCAGAAGAAGGAGAAGGAGAAGGTGAAGTCTGGAGGGAAAAGCAGAAGAAGTAGAAGAAGGAGAAGGAGAAGGTGAAGTCTGGAGCGTGAATCAGAAGAAGTAGAAGAAGGAGAAGGAGAAGGTGAAGTCTGGAGGGTGAATCAGAGGAAGCAGAAGAAGGAGAAGGAGATGGTGAAGTCTGGAGGGTGAATCAGAAGAAGTAGAAGAAGGAGAAGGAGAAGGTGTAGTCTGGAGGGTGAATCAGAAGAAGTAGACGAAGGAGAAGGAGAAGGTGAAGTCTGGAGGGTGAATCAGAAGAAGCAGAAGAAGGAGAAGGAGAAGGTGAAGTCTGGAGGGTGAATCAGAAGAAGTAGAAGAAGGAGAAGGAGAAGGTGAAGTCTGGAGGGTGAATCAGAAGAAGCAGAAGAAGTAGAAGGAGAAGGTGAAGTCTGGAGGGTGAATCAGGAGAAGCAGAAGAAGGAGAAGGAGAAGGTGAAGTCTGGAGGGTGAATCAGAAGAAGCAGAAGAAGGAGAAGGAGAAGGTGAAGACTGGAGGGTGAATCAGAAGAAGTAGAAGAAGGAGAAGGAGAAGGTGAAGTCTGGAGGGTGAATCAGAAGAAGCAGAAGAAGGAGAAGGAGAAGGTGAAGTCTGGAGGGTGAATCAGAAGAAGCAAAAGAAGGAGAAGGAGAAGATGAAGTCTGGAGGGTGAATCAGAAGAAGTTGAAGAAGGAGAAGGAGAAGGTGAGGTCTGGAGGGTGAATCAGAAGAAGCAGAAGAAGGAGAAGGAGAAGGTGAAGTCTGAAGGGTGAATCAAAAGAAGCAGAAGAAGGAGAAGGAGAAGGTGAAGTCTGGAGGGTGAATTAGAAGAAGCAGAAGAAGGAGAAGGAGAAGGTGAGGTCTGGAGGGTGAATCAGAAGAAGCAGAAGAAGGAGAAGGAGAAGGTGAAGTCTGGTGGGTGAATCAGAAGAAGTAGAAAAAGGAGAAGGAGGAGGTGAAGTCTGGAGGGTGAATCAGAAGAAGTAGAAGAAGGAGAAGGAGAAGGTGAAGTCAGGAGGGTGAATCAGAAAAAGCAGAAGAAGGAGAAGGAGAAGGTGAAGTCTGGAGGGTGAATCAGAAGAAGCAGAAGAAGGAGAAGGAGAAGATGAAGTCTGGAGGGTGAAGCAGAAGAAGTAGATGAAGGAGAAGGAGAAGGTGAAGTCTGGAGGGTGAATCAGAAGAAGGAGAAGAAGGAGAAGGAGAAGGTAAAGTCTGAAGGTGAATCAGAAGAAGCAGAAGAAGGAGAAGGAGAAGGTGAAGTCTGGAGGGTGAATCAGAAGAAGCAGAATAAGGAGAAGGAGAAGTTGAAGTCTGGCGGGTGAATCAGAAGAAGCAGAATAAGGAGAAGGAGAAGGTGAAGTCTGGAGGGTGAATCAGAAGAAGCAGAAGAAGGAGAAGGAGAAGGTGAAGTCTGGAGGGTGAATCAGAAGAAGTAGAAGAAGGAGAAGGAGAAGGTGAAGTCTGGAGGGTGAAGCAGAAGAAGTAGATGAAGGAGAAGGAGAAGGTGAAGTCAGGAGGGTGAATCAGAAGAATTAGAAGAAGGGGAAGGAGAGGGTGAAGTCAGGAGGGTGAATCAGAAGAAGCAGAAGAAGGAGAAGGAGAAGCTGAAGTCTGGAGGGTGAATCAAAAGAATCAGAAGAAGGAGAAGGAGAAGGTGAAGTCTGGAGGGTGAATCAGAAGAAGCAGAAGAAGGAGAAGGAGAAGGTGAAGACTGGAGGGTGAATCAAAAGAATCAGAAGAAGGAGAAGGAGAAGGTGAAGACAGGAGGGTGAATCAGAAGAAGTAGAAGAAGGAGAAGGAGAAGGTGAAGCCGGGAGGGTGAATCAGAAGAAGCAGAAGAAGGAGAAGGAGAAGGTGAAGTCTGGAGGGTGAATCAAAAGAATCAGAAGAAGGAGAAGGAGAAGGTGAAGTCAGGAGGGTGAATCAGAAGAAGCAGAAGAAGGAGAAGGCGAAGGTGAAGTCAGGAGGGTGAAGCAGAAGAAGCAGAAGAAGGAGAAGGAGAAGGTGAAGTCTGGAGGGTGAATCAGAAGAAGAAGAAGAAGGAGAAGGAGAAGGTGAAGTCAGGAGGGTGAAGCAGAAGAAGCAGAAGAAGGAGAAGGAGAAGGTGAAGTCTGGAGGGTGAAGCAGAAGAAGCAGAAGAAGGAGAAGGAGAAGGTGAAGTCTGGAGGGTGAAGCAGAAGAAGCAGAAGGAGGAGAAGGAGAAGGTGAAGTCAGGAGGGTGAATCATAAGTAGTAGAAGAAGGAGAAGGAGAAGGTGAAGTCTGGAGGGTGAATCAGAAGAAGTAGAAGAAGGAGAAGGAGAAGGTGAAGTCTGGAGGGTGAATCAGAAGAAGTAGAAGAAGGAGAAGGAGAAGGTGAAGTCTGGAGGGTGAATCAGAAGAAGCAGAAGAAGGAGAAGGAGAAGGTGAAGTCTGGAGGGAGAAGCAGAAGAAGTAGAAGAAGGAGAAGGAGAAGGTGAAGTCTGGAGGGTGAATCAGAAGAAGTAGAAGAAGGAGAAGGAGAAGGTGAAGTCTGGAGGGTGAATCAGAAGAAGTAGAAGAAGGAGAAGGAGAAGGTGAAGTCTGGAGGGTGAATCAGAAGAAGCAGAAGAAGGAGAAGGAGCAGGTGAAGTCTGGAGGATGAATCAGAAGAAGTAGAAGAGGGAGAAGGAGAAGGTGTAGTCTGGAGGGTGAAACAGAAGAAGTAGACGAAGGAGAAGGAGAAGGTGATGTCTGGAGGGTGAATCAGAAGAAGCAGAAGAAGGGGAAGGAGAAGGTGAAGTCTGGAGGGTGAATCAGAAGAAGTAGAAGAAGGTGAAGGAGAAGGTGAAGTCTGGAGGGTGAATCAGAAGAAGCAGAAGAAGGAGAAGGAGAAGGTGAGGTCTGGAGGGTGAATCAGAAGAAGCAGAAGAAGGAGAAGGAGAAGGTGAAATCTGGAGGGTGAATCAGAAGAAGCAGAAGAAGGAAAAGGAGAAGGTGAAGTCTGGAGGGTGAATCAGATGAAGCAGAAGGAGTAGCAGGTGAAGGTGAAGTCTGGAGGGTGAATCAGAAGAAGTAGAAGAAGGAGAAGGAGAAGGTGAAGTCTGGAGGGTGAATCAGAAGAAGCAGAAGAAGGAGAAGGAGAAGGTGAAGTCAGGAGGGTGAATCAGGAGAAGCAGAAGAAGGAGAAGGAGAAGGTGAAGTCTGGAGGGTGAATCAGAAGAAGCAGAAGAAGGAGAAGGAGAAGATGAAGACTGGAGGGTGAATCAGAAGAAGTAGAAGAAGGAGAAGGAGAAGGTGAAGTCTGGAGGGTGAATCAGAAGAAGTAGAAGAAGGAGAAGGAGAAGGCGAATCTGGAGGGTGAATCAGAAGAAGCAAAAAAAGGAGAAGGAGAAGGTGAAGTCTGGAGGGTCAATCAGAAGAAGCAAAAGAAGGAGAAGGAGAAGATGAAGTCTGGAGGGTGAATCAGAAGAAGTAGAAGAAGGAGAAGGAGAAGTTGAGGTCTGGAGGGTGAATCAGAAGAAGCAAAAGAAGGAGAAGGAGAAGGTGAAGTCTGAAGGGTGAATCAAAAGAAGCAGAAGAAGGAGAAGGAGAAGGTGAAGTCTGGAGGGTGAATCAGAAGAAGCAGAAGAAGGAGAAGGAGAAGGAGAAGTCTGGAGGGTGAATCAGAAGAAGCAGAAGAAGGAGAAGGAGAAGGTGAAGTCTGGTGGGTGAATCAGAAGAAGTAGAAGAAGGAGAAGGAGAAGGTGAAGTCTGGAGGGTGAATCAGAAGAAGTAGAAGAAGGAGAAGGAAAAGGTGAAGTCAGCAGGGTGAATCAGAAAAAGCAGAAGAAGGAGAAGGAGAAGGTGAAGTCTGGAGGGTAAATCAGAAGAAGCAGAAGAAGGAGAAGGAGAAGATGAAGTCTGTAGGGTGAATCAGAAGAAGTAGATGAAGGAGAAGGAGAAGGTGAAGTCTGGAGGGTGAATCAGAAGAAGCAGAAGAAGGAGAAGGAGAAGGTAAGTCAGGAGGGTGATTCAAAAGAAGCAGAAGAAGGAGAAGGAGAAGGTGAAGTCTGGAGGGTGAATCAGGAGAAGCAGAATAAGGAGAAGGAGAAGGTGAAGTCTGGAGGGTGAATCAGAAGAAGCAGAAGAAGGAGAAGGAGAAGGTGAAGTCTGAAGGGTGAATCAAAAGAAGCAGAAGAAGGAGAAGGAGAAGGTGAAGCCTGGAGGGTGAATCAGAAGAAGCAGAAGAAGGAGAAGGAGAAGGTGAAGTCTGGCGGGTGAATCAGAAGAAGCAGAAGAAGGAGAAGGAGAAGGGGAAGTCTGGAGGGTGAATCAGAAGAAGCAAAAGAAGGAGAAGGAGAAGGTGTAGTCTGAAGGGTGAATCAGAAGAAGGAGAAGAAGGAGAAGGAGAAGGCGAAGTCTGGAGGGTGAATCAGAAGAAGCAGAAGAAGGAGAAGGAGAAGGTGAAGTCTGGAGGGTGAATCAGAAGAAGCAGAAGAAGGAGAAGGAGAAGGTGAAGTCTGAAGGGTGAATCAAAAGAAGCAGAAGAAGGAGAAGGAGAAGGTGAAGTCTGGAGGGTGAATCAGAAGAAGCAGAAGAAGGAGAAGGAGAAGGTGAAGTCTGGAGGGTGAATCAAAAGAATCAGAAGAAGGAGAAGGAGAAGGTGAAGTCAGGAGGGTGAATCAGAAGAAGCAGAAGAAGGAGAAGGCGAAGGTGAAGTCAGGAGGGTGAAGCAGAAGAAGCAGAAGAAGCAGAAGGAGAAGGTGAAGTCTGGAGGGTGAATCAGAAGAAGAAGAAGAAGGAGAAGGAGAAGGTGAAGTCAGGAGGGTGAAGCAGAAGAAGCAGAAGAAGGAGAAGGAGAAGGTGAAGTCTGGAGGGTGAAGCAGAAGAAGCAGAAGAAGGAGAAGGAGAAGGTGAAGTCTGGAGGGTGAAGCAGAAGAAGCAGAAGGAGGAGAAGGAGAAGGTGAAGTCAGGAGGGTGAATCATAAGTAGTAGAAGAAGGAGAAGGAGAAGGTGAAGTCTGGAGGGTGAATCAGAAGAAGTAGAAGAAGGAGAAGGAGAAGGTGAAGTCTGGAGGGTGAATCAGAAGAAGTAGAAGAAGGAGAAGGAGAAGGTGAAGTCTGGAGGGTGAATCAGAAGAAGCAGAAGAAGGAGAAGGAGAAGGTGAAGTCTGGAGGGAGAAGCAGAAGAAGTAGAAGAAGGAGAAGGAGAAGGTGAAGTCTGGAGGGTGAATCAGAAGAAGTAGAAGAAGGAGAAGGAGAAGGTGAAGTCTGGAGGGTGAATCAGAAGAAGTAGAAGAAGGAGAAGGAGAAGGTGAAGTCTGGAGGGTGAATCAGAAGAAGCAGAAGAAGGAGAAGGAGCAGGTGAAGTCTGGAGGATGAATCAGAAGAAGTAGAAGAGGGAGAAGGAGAAGGTGTAGTCTGGAGGGTGAAACAGAAGAAGTAGACGAAGGAGAAGGAGAAGGTGATGTCTGGAGGGTGAATCAGAAGAAGCAGAAGAAGGGGAAGGAGAAGGTGAAGTCTGGAGGGTGAATCAGAAGAAGTAGAAGAAGGTGAAGGAGAAGGTGAAGTCTGGAGGGTGAATCAGAAGAAGCAGAAGAAGGAGAAGGAGAAGGTGAGGTCTGGAGGGTGAATCAGAAGAAGCAGAAGAAGGAGAAGGAGAAGGTGAAATCTGGAGGGTGAATCAGAAGAAGCAGAAGAAGGAAAAGGAGAAGGTGAAGTCTGGAGGGTGAATCAGATGAAGCAGAAGGAGTAGCAGGTGAAGGTGAAGTCTGGAGGGTGAATCAGAAGAAGTAGAAGAAGGAGAAGGAGAAGGTGAAGTCTGGAGGGTGAATCAGAAGAAGCAGAAGAAGGAGAAGGAGAAGGTGAAGTCAGGAGGGTGAATCAGGAGAAGCAGAAGAAGGAGAAGGAGAAGGTGAAGTCTGGAGGGTGAATCAGAAGAAGCAGAAGAAGGAGAAGGAGAAGATGAAGACTGGAGGGTGAATCAGAAGAAGTAGAAGAAGGAGAAGGAGAAGGTGAAGTCTGGAGGGTGAATCAGAAGAAGTAGAAGAAGGAGAAGGAGAAGGCGAATCTGGAGGGTGAATCAGAAGAAGCAAAAAAGGAGAAGGAGAAGGTGAAGTCTGGAGGGTCAATCAGAAGAAGCAAAGAAGGAGAAGGAGAAGATGAAGTCTGGAGGGTGAATCAGAAGAAGTAGAAGAAGGAGAAGGAGAAGTTGAGGTCTGGAGGGTGAATCAGAAGAAGCAAAGAAGGAGAAGGAGAAGGTGAAGTCTGAAGGGTGAATCAAAAGAAGCAGAAGAAGGAGAAGGAGAAGGTGAAGTCTGGAGGTGAATCAGAAGAAGCAGAAAGAAGGAGAAGGAGAAGGTGAAGTCTGGAGGGTGAATCAGAAGAAGCAGAAGAAGGAGAAGGAGAAGGTGAAGTCTGGTGGGTGAATCAGAAGAAGTAGAAGAAGGAGAAGGAGAAGGTGAAGTCTGGAGGGTGAATCAGAAGAAGTAGAAGAAGGAGAAGGAAAAGGTGAAGTCAGCAGGGTGAATCAGAAAAAGCAGAAGAAGGAGAAGGAGAAGGTGAAGTCTGGAGGGTAAATCAGAAGAAGCAGAAGAAGGAGAAGGAGAAGATGAAGTCTGTAGGGTGAATCAGAAGAAGTAGATGAAGGAGAAGGAGAAGGTGAAGTCTGGAGGGTGAATCAGAAGAAGCAGAAGAAGGAGAAGGAGAAGGTAAGTCAGGAGGGTGATTCAAAAGAAGCAGAAGAAGGAGAAGGAGAAGGTGAAGTCTGGAGGGGTGAATCAGGAGAAGCAGAATAAGGAGAAGGAGAAGGTGAAGTCTGGAGGGTGAATCAGAAGAAGCAGAAGAAGGAGAAGGGAGAAGGTGAAGTCTGAAGGGTGAATCAAAAGAAGCAGAAGAAGGAGAAGGAGAAGGTGAAGCCTGGAGGGTGAATCAGAAGAAGCAGAAGAAGGAGAAGGAGAAGGTGAAGTCTGGCGGGTGAATCAGAAGAAGCAGAAGAAGGAGAAGGAGAAGGGGAAGTCTGGAGGTGAATCAGAAGAAGCAAAAGAAGGAGAAGGAGAAGGTGTAGTCTGAAGGGTGAATCAGAAGAAGGAGAAGAAGGAGAAGGAGAAGGCGAAGTCTGGAGGGTGAATCAGAAGAAGCAGAAGAAGGAGAAGGAGAAGGTGAAGTCTGGAGGGTGAATCAGAAGAAGCAGAAGAAGGAGAAGGAGAAGGTGAAGTCTGAAGGGTGAATCAAAAGAAGCAGAAGAAGGAGAAGGAGAAGGTGAAGTCTGGAGGGTGAATCAGAAGAAGCAGAAGAAGGAGAAGGAGAAGGTGAAGTCTGGAGGGTGAATCAGAAGAAGCAGAAGAAGGAGAAGGAGAAGGTGAAGTCTGGTGGGTGAATCAGAAGAAGTAGAAAAAGGAGAAGGAGGAGGTGAAGTCTGGAGGGTGAATCAGCAGAAGTAGAAGAAGGAGAAGGAGAAGGTGAAGTCAGGAGGGTGAATCAGAAAAAGCAGAAGAAGGAGAAGGGGAAGGTGAAGTCTGGAGGGTGAATCAGAAGAAGCAGAAGAAGGAGAAGGAGAAGATGAAGTCTGGAGGGTGAATCAGAAGAAGTAGATGAAGGAGAAGGAGAAGGTGAAGTCTGGAGGGTGAATCAGAAGAAGCAGAAGAAGGAGAAGGAGAAGGTAAAGTCTGAAGGTGAATCAGAAGAAGCAGAAGAAGGAGAAGGAGAAGGTGAAGTCTGGAGGGTGAATCAGAAGAAGCAGAATAAGGAGAAGGAGAAGGTGAAGTCTGGCGGGTGAATCAGAAGAAGCAGAATAAGGAGAAGGAGAAGGTGAAGTCTGGAGGGTGAATCAGAAGAAGCAGAAGAAGGAGAAGGAGAACGTGAAGTCTGGAGGGTGAATCAGAAGAAGTAGAAGAAGGAGAAGGAGAAGGTGAAGTCAGGAGGGTGAATCAGAAGAAGTAGAAGAAAGAGAAGGAGAGGGTGAAGTCAGGAGGGTGAATCAGAAGAAGCAGAAGAAGGAGAAGTAGAAGGTGAAGTCTGGAGGGTGAATCAAAAGAATCAGAAGAAGGAGAAGGAGAAGGTGAAGTCTGGAGGGTGAATCAGAAGAAGCAGAAGAAGGAGAAGGAGAAGGTGAAGACTGGAGGGTGAATCAAAAGAATCAGAAGAAGGAGAAGGAGAAGGTGAAGTCAGGAGGGTGAATCAGAAGAAGTAGAAGAAGGAGAAGGAGAAGGTGAAGTCTGGAGGGTGAATCAGAAGAAGCAGAAGAAGGAGAAGGAGAAGGTGAAGTCTGGAGGGTGAATCAAAAGAATCAGAAGAAGGAGAAGGAGAAGGTGAAGTCAGGAGGGTGAATCAGAAGAAGCAGAAGAAGGAGAAGGCGAAGGTGAAGTCAGGAGGGTGAAGCAGAAGAAGCAGAAGAAGGAGAAGGAGAAGGTGAAGCCTGGAGGGTGAATCAGAAGAAGAAGAAGAAGGAGAAGGAGAAGGTGAAGTCAGGAGGGTGAAGCAGAAGAAGCAGAAGAAGGAGAAGGAGAAGGTGAAGTCTGGAGGGTGAAGCAGAAGAAGCAGAAGAAGGAGAAGGAGAAGGTGAAGTCTGGAGGGTGAAGCAGAAGAAGCAGAAGGAGGAGAAGGAGAAGGTGAAGTCAGGAGGGTGAATCATAAGTAGTAGAAGAAGGAGAAGGAGAAGGTGAAGTCTGGAGGGTGAATCAGAAGAAGTAGAAGAAGGAGAAGGAGAAGGT
>NW_028226572.1:0-32574 GCF_052327205.1 Somniosus microcephalus
CCTCCTGGATTGGTTCTGGCTTCCTCCTGGATTGTGTCTGGTTTCCTCCTGGATTGGTCAGGTTTGATCCTGGATTGGGTCTGGATTCCTCCTGGATTGGGTGTGGTTTCCTCCTGGATTGTGTCTGGTTTCCTCCTGGTTTGGTCTGGTTTCCTCCTGGATTGAGTCTGGTTTCCTCCTGGATTGGGTCTGGTTTCTCCTGGATTGGGGTCTGGTTTCCTCCTGGATTGGGTCTGGTTTCTTCCTGGATTGGGTCTGGTTTTTTCCTGGCTTGGGTCTGGTTTCCTCCTGGATTGGATCCGGTTTCCTCCTGGATTGTGTCTGGTTTCCTCCTGGATTGGGTCAGGTTTCCGCCTGGATTGTGTCTGGTTTCCTCCTGGATTGGGTCTGGTTTGCTCCTGGATTGGGTCTGGTTTCCTCCTGGATTTGGTCTGGTTTCCTCCTGGATTGTGTCTGGTTTCCTCCTGGATTGGGTCTGGTTTCCTCCTGGATTGGGTCTGGTTTGCTCCTGGATTGTGTCTGGTTTCCTACTGGATTGGTCCTGGTTTGCTCCTGGATTGGGTCTGGTTTCCTCCTGGATTGGGTCTGGTTTCCTCCTGGATTGGGTCTGGTTTCCTCCTGGATTGGGTCTGGTTTCCTCTTGGATTGGGTCTGGTTTCTTCCTGGATTGTGTCTGGTTTCCTCCTGGATTGGATCTGGTTTCTTCCTGGATTGAGTCTGGTTTCCTCCTGGATTGGATGTTGTTTCCTCCTGGATTGGGTCTGGTTTCCTCCTGGATTGGATCTGGTTTCTTCCTGGATTGAGTCTGGTTTCCTCCTGGATTGAGTCTGGTTTCCTCCTGGATTGGGTCTGGCTTCCTCCTGGATTGCGTCAGGTTTCATCCTGGTTTGGGTCTGGTTTCCACCTGGATTGAAACTGGTTTCCTCCTGGATTGGATCTGGTTTCTTCATGGATTGCGTCTGGTTTCCTCCTGGATTTGGTCTGGTTTCCTCTTGGATTGGGTCTGGTTTCCTCCTGGTTTGGGTAAGGTTTGCTCCTGGATTGGGTCAGTTTTCCTCCTGGATTGGGTTTGGTTTCTTCCTGGATTGTGTCTGGTTTCTTCCTGAATTCGTTCTCGTTTCCTCCTGGATTGGATCTGGTTTCCTCCTGGATTGGGTCTGGTTTCCTCCTGGATTGGGTCAGGTTTCCTCCTGGATTGGGTTTGGTTTCTTCCTGGATTGGGTCTGGTTTCCTTCTGGATTGGGTCTGGTTTCCTCCTGGATTGGGTCTGGTTTCCTCCTGGATTGGGCCTGGTTTCCTCCAGGATTGGGTCTGGTTTCCTCCTGGATTGGATCAGGTTTGCTCCTGGATTGGGTCTGGTTTCCTCCTGGATTGGGTCTGGTTTCCTCCTGGATTGGATCAGGTTTCCTCCTGGATTGGGTCAGGCTTCCTCCTGGATTGGGTCAGGTTGACTCCTGGATTGGGGCTGGTTTCCTCCTGGATTGGGTCTGGTTTCCTCCTGGATTGGGTGAGGTTTCCTCCTGGATTCGGTCTGGTTTCCTCATTGATTGGGTCTGGTTTCCTCATGGATTGGGTCTGGTTTCCTCCTGGATTGGGCCTGGGTTCCTCCTGGATTGGGACTGGTCTCCTCCTGGATTGGGTCTGGTTTCCTCCTGGATTGGTTCTGGTTACCTCCTGGATTGGGTCTGGATTTCTCCTGGATTGGATCAGGTTTCCTCCTGGATTGGATCTGGTTTCTTCCTGGATTGGGTCTGGTTTCCTCCTGGATTGGGTCTGGTTTCCTCCTGGATTGGGTCTGGTTTCCTCATGGATTGTGTCTGGATTTCTCCTGGATTGGATCAGGTTTCCTCCTGGATTGGGTCTGGTTTCCTCCTGGATTGGGTCAGGTTTCCTCCTGGATTGGGTCTGGTTTCCTCCTGGATTGGATCTGGTTTCCTCCTGGATTGGGTGAGGTTTCCTCCTGGATTGGGCCTGGTTTCCTCCTGGATTGGGTCTGGTTTCCTCCTGGATTGGGTCTGGTTTCCTCCTGGATTGGGTGTGTTTTCCTCCTGGATTGGGTCTGGTTGCCTCCTTGATTGGGTCTGGTTCCTCATGGATTGGGTCAGGTTTGCTCCTGGAGTGGGTCTGGTTTCCTCCTGGATTGGGTCTGGATTCCTCCTGGATTGGATCTGGTTTCCTCCTGAATTGGGTCTGGTTTCCTCCTGGATTGGGTCTGGATTCCTCATGGATTTAGTCTGGTTTCCTCCTGGATTGGGTCTGGTTTCCTCCTGGATTGGGTGTGGTTTGCTCTTGGATTGGGTCTGGATTCCTCCTGGATTGGATCTGCTTTCCTCCTGGATTGGGACTGGTTTCCTCCTGGATTGAATCTGGTTTCCTCCTGGATTGTGTCTGGTTTCCTCCTGGATTGGGTCTGGTTTACTCCTGGATTGTGTCTGGTTTCCTCCTGGATT
Organism: Somniosus microcephalus; assembly: GCF_052327205.1. Taxonomy (NCBI): domain Eukaryota; kingdom Metazoa; phylum Chordata; class Chondrichthyes; order Squaliformes; family Somniosidae; genus Somniosus; species Somniosus microcephalus. The sequence continues at coordinate 2,451 of NW_028226572.1, forward strand.
GGGTATGGTTTCCTCCTGGATTGTGTCTGGTTTCCTCCTGGATTGGGTCTGGTTTCCTCCTGGATTGGGTCTGGTTTCCTCATGGATTGGGTCTGGTTTCCTCCTGGATTGGGTCTGGTTTCCTCATGGATTGGGTCTGGTTTCCTCATGGATTGGGTCTGGTTTCCTCCTGGATTGGGCCTGGTTTCCTCCTGGATTGGGTCTGGTTTCCTCCTGGATTGGGTCTGGTTTCCTCCTGGATTGGGCTGGTTTCCTCATGGATTGGGTCTGGTTTCCTATGGATTGGATCTGGTTTCCTCCTGGATTTGGTCTGGTTTCCTCATGGATTGGGTCTGGTTTCCTCCTGGATTGGGTCTGGTTTCCTTTTGGATTGAGTCTGGTTTCCTCCTGGATTGTGTCTGGTTTCCTCCTGGATTGGATCAGCTTTGTTCCTGGATTGGGTCGGGATTCCTCCAGGTTTGGGTCTGGTTTCCTCCTGGATTGGGTCTGGTTTCCTCCTGGATTGGGTCTTGCTTCCTCCTGGATTGGGTCAGGTTTCCTTCTGGATTGGGTCTGGTTTCCTCCTGGATTGGGTCTGGTTTCCTCCTGGATTGGGTCAGGTTTCCTCCTGGATTGGATCTGATTTCCTCATGGATTGGGTCTTGTTTCCTTATGGATTGGGTCTGGTTTCCTCCTGGATTGGGCCTGGTTTCCTCCTGGATTGGGTCTGGTTTCCTCCTGGATTGGGTCTGGTTTCCTCCTGGATTGTGTCTGGTTTCCTCCTGGATTGGGCCTGGTTTCCTCCTGGATTGTGTCTGGTTTCCTCCTGGATTGGGTCTGGTTTCCTCCTGGATTGGGTCAGTTTTCCTCCTGGATTGGGTCTGGTTTCCTCCTGGATTGGGTCTGGTTTCCTCATGGATTGGGTCTGGTTTCCTCCTGGATTGGATCTGGTTTCCTCCTGGATTGGGTCTGGATTCCTCCTGGATTGGGTCTGGTTTCCTTCTGGATTGGGTCTGGTTTCCTCCTGGATTGGGTCTGGTTTCCTCCAGGATTGGGTCTGGTTTCCTCCAGGATTGGGTCTGGTTTCCTCCTGGATTGCGACTGGTTTCCTCCTGGATTGGGTCTGGTTTCCTCATGGATTGGGTCTGGTTTCCTCCTGGGTTGGGTCTGGTTTCCTCCTGGATTGGGTCTGGTTTCCTCCAGGATTGTGTCTGGTTTCCTCCTGGATTGGGTCTGGTTTCCTCCTGGATTGGGTCTGGTTTTCTCCTGGATTGGGTCTGGTTTCCTCATGGATTGTGTCTGATTTCCTTCTGGATTGGGTCTGGTTTCCTCCTGGATTGGGTCTGGTTTCCTCCTGGATTGGGTCTGGTTTCTTCCTGGATTGGATCTGGTTTCCTCCTGGATTGGGTCTGGTTTCCTCATGGATCGGGTCTGGTTTCCTCATGTATTGGGTCTGGTTTCCTCCTGGATTGGGTCTGGATTCCTCCTGGATTGTGTCTGGTTTCCTTCTGGATTGGGTCTGGTTTCCTCCTGGATTGGGTCTGGTTTCCTCATGGATTGGGTGTGGTTTCCTCCTGGATTGGGTCAGTTTCCTCCTGGATTGGATCAGGTTTCCTCCTGGATTGGGTCAGTTTTCCTCCTGGATTGGGCTTGGTTTCCTCCTGGATTGGATCTGGTTTCCTCCTGGATTGGGTCTTGTTTCCTTATGGATTGGGTCTGGTTTCCTCCTGGATTGGGCCTGGTTTCCTCCTGGATTGGGTCTGGTTTCCTCCTGGATTGGGTCTGGTTTCCTCCTGGATTGTGTCTGGTTTCCTCCTGGATTGGGCCTGGTTTCCTCCTGGATTGTGTCTGGTTTCCTCCTGGATTGGGTCTGGTTTCCTCCTGGATTGGGTCAGTTTTCCTCCTGGATTGGGTCTGGTTTCCTCCTGGATTGGGTCTGGTTTCCTCCTGGATTGGGTCTGGTTTCCTCCTGGATTGGATCTGGTTTCCTCCTGGATTGGGTCTGGATTCCTCCTGGATTGGGTCTGGTTTCCTTCTGGATTGGGTCTGGTTTCCTCCTGGATTGGGTCTGGTTTCCTCCAGGATTGGGTCTGGTTTCCTCCAGGATTGGGTCTGGTTTCCTCCTGGATTGCGACTGGTTTCCTCCTGGATTGGGTCTGGTTTCCTCATGGATTGGGTCTGGTTTCCTCCTGGGTTGGGTCTGGTTTCCTCCTGGATTGGGTCTGGTTTCCTCCAGGATTGTGTCTGGTTTCCTCCTGGATTGGGTCTGGTTTCCTCCTGGATTGGGTCTGGTTTTCTCCTGGATTGGGTCTGGTTTCCTCATGGATTGTGTCTGATTTCCTTCTGGATTGGGTCTGGTTTCCTCCTGGATTGGGTCTGGTTTCCTCCTGGATTGGGTCTGGTTTCTTCCTGGATTGGATCTGGTTTCCTCCTGGATTGGGTCTGGTTTCCTCATGGATCGGGTCTGGTTTCCTCATGTATTGGGTCTGGTTTCCTCCTGGATTGGGTCTGGATTCCTCCTGGATTGGGTCTGGTTTCCTTCTGGATTGGGTCTGGTTTCCTCCTGGATTGGGTCTGGTTTCCTCATGGATTGGGTGTGGTTTCCTCCTGGATTGGGTCAGTTTCCTCCTGGATTGGATCAGGTTTCCTCCTGGATTGGGTCAGTTTTCCTCCTGGATTGGGCTTGGTTTCCTCCTGGATTGGATCTGGTTTCCTCCTGGATTGGGTCTGGTTTCCTCAAGGATCGGGTCTGGTTTCCTCATGTATTGGGTCTGGTTTCCTCCTGGATTGGGTCTGGATTCCTCCTGGATTGTGTCTGGTTTCCTTCTGGATTGGGTCTGGTTTCCTCCTGGATTGGGTCTGGTTTCCTCCTGGATTGGGTCTGGTTTCCTCCTGGATTGGGTCAGTTTCCTCCTGGATTGGATCAGGTTTCCTCCTGGATTGGGTCAGTTTTCCTCCTGGATTGGGCTTGGTTTCCTCCTGGATTGGATCTGGTTTCCTCCTGGATTGGGTCTGGTTTCCTCATGGATCGGGTCTGGTTTCCTCATGTATTGGGTCTGGTTTCCTCCTGGATTGGGTCTGGATTCCTCCTGGATTGGGTCTGGTTTCCTTCTGGATTGGGTCTGGTTTCCTCCTGGATTGGGTCTGGTTTCCTCCTGGATTTGGTCTGGTTTCCTCCTGGATTGGGTCAGTTTCCTCCTGGATTGGGTCTGGTTTCCTCCTGGATTGGGTAAGTTTTCCTCCTGGATTGGGTCAGGTTTGCTCCTGGATTGGGCCTGGTTTCCTCCTGGATTGGGTCTGGTTTCCTCCTGGATTGGGTCTGGTTTCCTCCTGGATTGGATCTGGCTTCCTCCTGGATTGGGTGTGGCTTCCTCCTGGATTGGATCTGGTTTCCTCCTGGATTGGGTCAGGTTTACTCCTGGATTGGATCAGGTTTCCTCATGGATTGGCTCAGCTGTCCTCCTGGATTGGGTCAGGTTTCTTCCTGGATTTGGTCTGGTTTCATCCTGGATTGGGTCAGGTTTCCTCCTGGATTGTGTCTGGATTCCTCCTGGATTGGTTCTGCTTTGCTCCTGGATTGGGTCTGGTTTCCTCCTGGATTGGGTCTGGTTTCCTCCTGGATTGGTTCTGGTTTGCTCCTGGATTGGGTCTGGTTTCCTCCTGGATTGGTCTGGTTTCCTCCTGGATTGGGACTGGTTTCCTCCTGGATTGGGTCTGGTTTCCTCCTGGATTGGGTCTGGTTTGTTCCTGGATTGGGTCTGGTGTCCTCCTGGATTGTGTCTGGTTTGCTCCTGGATTGGGTCTGGTTTCCTCCTGGATTGTGTCTGGTTTGCTCCTGGATTGGGTCTGGTTTCCTCCTGGATTGGGTCTGGTTTCCTCCTGGATTGGGCCTGGTTTCCTCCAGGATTGGGTCTGGTTTCCTCCTGGATTGGATCAGGTTTGCTCCTGGATTGGGTCTGGTTTCCTCCTGGATTGGGTCTGGTTTCCTCCTGGATTGGATCAGGTTTCCTCCTGGATTGGGTCAGGCTTCCTCCTGGATTGGGTCAGGTTGACTCCTGGATTGGGGCTGGTTTCCTCCTGGATTGGGTCTGGTTTCCTCCTGGATTGGGTGAGGTTTCCTCCTGGATTCGGTCTGGTTTCCTCATTGATTGGGTCTGGTTTCCTCATGGATTGGGTCTGGTTTCCTCCTGGATTGGGCCTGGGTTCCTCCTGGATTGGGACTGGTCTCCTCCTGGATTGGGTCTGGTTTCCTCCTGGATTGGTTCTGGTTACCTCCTGGATTGGGTCTGGATTTCTCCTGGATTGGATCAGGTTTCCTCCTGGATTGGATCTGGTTTCTTCCTGGATTGGGTCTGGTTTCCTCCTGGATTGGGTCTGGTTTCCTCCTGGATTGGGTCTGGTTTCCTCATGGATTGGGTCTGGATTTCTCCTGGATTGGATCAGGTTTCCTCCTGGATTGGGTCTGGTTTCCTCCTGGATTGGGTCAGGTTTCCTCCTGGATTGGGTCTGGTTTCCTCCTGGATTGGATCTGGTTTCCTCCTGGATTGGGTGAGGTTTCCTCCTGGATTGGGCCTGGTTTCCTCCTGGATTGGGTCTGGTTTCCTCCTGGATTGGGTCTGGTTTCCTCCTGGATTGGGTGTGTTTTCCTCCTGGATTGGGTCTGGTTGCCTCCTTGATTGGGTCTGGTTCCTCATGGATTGGGTCAGGTTTGCTCCTGGAGTGGGTCTGGTTTCCTCCTGGATTGGGTCTGGATTCCTCCTGGATTGGATCTGGTTTCCTCCTGAATTGGGTCTGGTTTCCTCCTGGATTGGGTCTGGATTCCTCATGGATTTAGTCTGGTTTCCTCCTGGATTGGGTCTGGTTTCCTCCTGGATTGGGTGTGGTTTGCTCTTGGATTGGGTCTGGATTCCTCCTGGATTGGATCTGCTTTCCTCCTGGATTGGGACTGGTTTCCTCCTGGATTGAATCTGGTTTCCTCCTGGATTGGGTCTGGTTTCCTCCTGGATTGGGTCTGGTTTACTCCTGGATTGTGTCTGGTTTCCTCCTGGATTGGGTATGGTTTCCTCCTGGATTGTGTCTGGTTTCCTCCTGGATTGGGTCTGGTTTCCTCCTGGATTGGGTCTGGTTTCCTCATGGATTGGGTCTGGTTTCCTCCTGGATTGGGTCTGGTTTCCTCATGGATTGGGTCTGGTTTCCTCATGGATTGGGTCTGGTTTCCTCCTGGATTGGGCCTGGTTTCCTCCTGGATTGGGTCTGGTTTCCTCCTGGATTGGGTCTGGTTTCCTCCTGGATTGGGCTGGTTTCCTCATGGATTGGGTCTGGTTTCCTATGGATTGGATCTGGTTTCCTCCTGGATTTGGTCTGGTTTCCTCATGGATTGGGTCTGGTTTCCTCCTGGATTGGGTCTGGTTTCCTTTTGGATTGAGTCTGGTTTCCTCCTGGATTGTGTCTGGTTTCCTCCTGGATTGGATCAGCTTTGTTCCTGGATTGGGTCGGGATTCCTCCAGGTTTGGGTCTGGTTTCCTCCTGGATTGGGTCTGGTTTCCTCCTGGATTGGGTCTTGCTTCCTCCTGGATTGGGTCAGGTTTCCTTCTGGATTGGGTCTGGTTTCCTCCTGGATTGGGTCTGGTTTCCTCCTGGATTGGGTCAGGTTTCCTCCTGGATTGGATCTGATTTCCTCATGGATTGGGTCTTGTTTCCTTATGGATTGGGTCTGGTTTCCTCCTGGATTGGGCCTGGTTTCCTCCTGGATTGTGTCTGGTTTCCTCCTGGATTGGGTCTGGTTTCCTCCTGGATTGTGTCTGGTTTCCTCCTGGATTGGGCCTGGTTTCCTCCTGGATTGTGTCTGGTTTCCTCCTGGATTGGGTCTGGTTTCCTCCTGGATTGGGTCAGTTTTCCTCCTGGATTGGGTCTGGTTTCCTCCTGGATTGGGTCTGGTTTCCTCATGGATTGGCTCTGGTTTCCTCCTGGATTGGATCTGGTTACCTCCTGGATTGGGTCTGGATTCCTCCTGGATTGGGTCTGGTTTCCTTCTGGATTGGGTCTGGTTTCCTCCTGGATTGGGTCTGATTTCCTCCAGGATTGGGTCTGGTTTCCTCCAGGATTGGGTCTGGTTTCCTCCTGGATTGCGACTGGTTTCCTCCTGGATTGGGTCTGGTTTCCTCATGGATTGGGTCTGGTTTCCTCCTGGGTTGGGTCTGGTTTCCTCCTGGATTGGGTCTGGTTTCCTCCAGGATTGTGTCTGGTTTCCTCCTGGATTGGGTCTGGTTTCCTCCTGGATTGGGTCTGGTTTTCTCCTGGATTGGGTCTGGTTTCCTCATGGATTGTGTCTGATTTCCTTCTGGATTGGGTCTGGTTTCCTCCTGGATTGGGTCTGGTTTCCTCCTGGATTGGGTCTGGTTTCTTCCTGGATTGGATCTGGTTTCCTCCTGGATTGGGTCTGGTTTCCTCATGGATCGGGTCTGGTTTCCTCATGTATTGGGTCTGGTTTCCTCCTGGATTGGGTCTGGATTCCTCCTGGATTGTGTCTGGTTTCCTTCTGGATTGGGTCTGGTTTCCTCCTGGATTGGGTCTGGTTTCCTCATGGATTGGGTGTGGTTTCCTCCTGGATTGGGTCAGTTTCCTCCTGGATTGGATCAGGTTTCCTCCTGGATTGGGTCAGTTTTCCTCCTGGATTGGGCTTGGTTTCCTCCTTGGATTGGATCTGGTTTCCTCCTGGATTGGGTCTTGTTTCCTTATGGATTGGGTCTGGTTTCCTCCTGGATTGGGCCTGGTTTCCTCCTGGATTGGGTCTGGTTTCCTCTGGATTGGGTCTGGTTTCCCTCCTGGATTGTGTCTGGTTTCCTCCTGGATTGGGCCTGGTTTCCTCCTGGATTGTGTCTGGTTTCCTCCTGGATTGGGTCTGGTTTCCTCCTGGATTGGGTCAGTTTTCCTCCTGGATTGGGTCTGGTTTCCTCCTGGATTGGGTCTGGTTTCCTCATGGATTGGGTCTGGTTTCCTCCTGGATTGGATCTGGTTTCCTCCTGGATTGGGTCTGGATTCCTCCTGGATTGGGTCTGGTTTCCTTCTGGATTGGGTCTGGTTTCCTCCTGGATTGGGTCTGGTTTCCTCCAGGATTGGGTCTGGTTTCCTCCAGGATTGGGTCTGGTTTCCTCCTGGATTGCGACTGGTTTCCTCCTGGATTGGGTCTGGTTTCCTCATGGATTGGGTCTGTTTCCTCCTGGTTGGGTCTGGTTTCCTCCTGGATTGGGTCTGGTTTCCTCCAGGATTGTGTCTGGTTCCTCCTGGATTGGGTCTGGTTTCCTCCTGGATTGGGTCTGGTTTTCTCCTGGATTGGGTCTGGTTTCCTCATGGATTGTGTCTGATTTCCTTCTGGATTGGGTCTGGTTTCCTCCTGGATTGGGTCTGGTTTCCTCTGGATTGGGTCTGGTTTCTTCCTGATTGGATCTGGTTTCCTCCTGGATTGGGTCTGGTTTCCTCATGGATCGGGTCTGGTTTCCTCATGTATTGGGTCTGGTTTCCTCCTGGATTGGGTCTGGATTCCTCCTGGATTGTGTCTGGTTTCCTTCTGGATTGGGTCTGGTTTCCTCCTGGATTGGTCTGGTTTCCTCATGGATTGGGTGTGGTTTCCTCCTGGATTGGGTCAGTTTCCTCCTGGATTGGATCAGGTTTCCTCCTGGATTGGGTCAGTTTTCCTCCTGGATTGGGCTTGGTTTCCTCCTGGATTGGATCTGGTTTCCTCCTGGATTGGGTCTGGTTTCCTCAAGGATCGGGTCTGGTTTCCTCATGTATTGGGTCTGGTTTCTCCTGGATTGGGTCTGATTCCTCCTGGATTGGGTCTGGTTCCTTCTGGATTGGGTCTGGTTTCCTCCTGGATTGGGTCTGGTTTCCTCCTGGATTGGGTCTGGTTTCCTCCTGGATTGGGTCAGTTTCCTCCTGGATTGGATCAGGTTTCCTCCTGGATTGGGTCTGTTTTCCTCCTGGATTGGGCTTGGTTTCCTCTGATTGGATCTTGTTTCCCTCCTGGATTGGGTCTTGTTTCCTCATGGATCGGGTCTGGTTTCCTCATGTATTGGGTCTGGTTTCCTCCTGGATGGTCTGGAGTCCTCCTGGATTGGGGTCTGGTTTCCTTCTGGATTGGGTCTGTTTCCTCTGGATTGGGTCTGGTTTCCTCCTGATTTGGTCTGGTTTCCTCCTGGATTGGGTCAGTTTCCTCCTGGATTGGGTCTGGTTTCCTCCTGGATTGGGTAAGTTTTCCTCCTGGATTGGGTCAGGTTTGCTCCTGATTGGCCTGGTTTCCTCCTGGATTGGGTCTGGTTTCCTCCTGGATGTGGGTCTGGTTTCCTCCTGGATTGGATCTGGCTTCCTCCTGGATTGGGTGTGGCTTCCTCCTGGATTGGATCTGGTTTCCTCCTGATGGTCAGGTTACTCCTGGATTGGATCAGGTTTCCTCCTGGATTGGCTCAGCTGTCCTCCTGGATTGGGTCAGTTTCTTCCTGGATTTGGTCTGTTTCATCCTGGAATGGGTCAGGGTTTCCTCTGGTTTGTGTCCTGGTTTCCTACCTGGATTGAGTCTGGTTTGCTCCTGGATAGTGTCTGGTTTCCTCCTGGATTGGGTCTGTTTGCTCCTGGATTGTGTCTGGATTCCTCCTGGATTGGATTCCTCCTGGATTGGTTCTGCTTTGCTCCTGGATTGGGTCTGGTTTCCTCCTGGATTGGGTCTGGTTTCCTCCTGGATTGGTTCTGGTTTGCTCCTGGATTGGGTCTGGTTTCCTCCTGGATTGGTCTGGTTTCCTCCTGGATTGGGACTGGTTTCCTCCTGGATTGGGTCTGGTTTCCTCCTGGATTGGGTCTGGTTTGTTCCTGGATTGGGTCTGGTGTCCTCCTGGATTGTGTCTGGTTTGCTCCTGGATTGGGTCTGGTTTCCTCTGGATTGTGTCTGGTTTGCTCCTGGATTGGGTCTGGTTTCCTCCTGGATTGGGTCTGGTTTCCTCCTGGATTGGGTCAAGCTTCCTCCTGGATTGGGTCAGGTTTACTCCTGGATTGGGGCTGGTTTCCTCCTGGATTGAGTCTGGTTTCCTCCTGGATTGGGTCAGGTTTCCTCCTGGATTGGGTCTGGTTTCCTTTTGGATTGGGTCTGGTTTCCTTTTGGATTGGGTCTGGTTTCCTCCTGGATTGTGTCTGGTTTCCTCCTGGATTGGATCAGCTTTGTTCCTGGATTGGGTCGGGATTCCTCCAAGTTTGGGTCTGGTTTCCTCCTGGATTGGGTCTGGTTTCCTCCTGGATTGGGTCTGGCTTCCTCCTGGATTGGGTCAGGTTTCCTTCTGGATTGGGTCTGGTTTCCTCCTGGATTGGGTCTGGTTTCCTTCTGGATTGGGTCAGGTTTCTCCTCCTGGATTGGATCTGGTTTCCTCATGGATTGGGTCTTGTTTCCTCATGGATTGGGTCTGGTTTCCTCCTGGATTGGGCCTGGTTTCCTCCTGGATTGGGTCTGGTTTCCTCCTGGATTGGGTCTGGTATCCTCCTGGATTGGGGTCTGGTTTCCTCCTGGATTGGACCTGGTTTCCTCCTGGATTGTGTCTGGTTTACTCCTGGATTGGGTCTGGTTTCCTCCTGGATTGGGTCTGGTTTCCTCATGGATTGGGTCTGGTTTCCTCCTGGATTGGATCTGGTTTCCTCCTGGATTGGGTCTGGATTCCTCCTGGATTGGGTCTGGTTTCTTTCTGGATTGGGGCTGGTTTCCTCCTGGATTGAGTCTGGTTTCCTCCTGGATTGGGTCTGGTTTCCTCCTGGATTGTGTCTGGTTTACTCCTGGATTGTGTCTGGTTTCCTCCTGGATTGGGTATGGTTTCCCTCCTGGATTGGGTCTGGTTTCCTCCTGGATTGGGTCTGGTTTCCTCCTGGATTGGGTCTGGTTTCCTCATGGATTGGGTCTGGTTTCCTCCTGGATTGGGTCTGGTTTCCTCATGGATTGTGTCTGGTTTCCTCATGGATTGGGTCTGGTTTCCTCCTGGTTTGGGCCTGGTTTCCTCCTGGATTGGGTCTGGTTTCCTCTGGATTGGGTCTGGTTTCTTCCTGGATTGGGCTGGTTTCCTCATGGATTGGGTCTGGTTTCCTATGGATTGGATCTGGTTTCCTCCTGGATTTGGTCTGGTTTCCTCATGGATTGGGTCTGGTTTCCTCCTGGATTGGATCTGGTTTCCTTTTGGATTGGGTCTGGTTTCCTCCTGGATTGTGCCTGGTTTCCTCCTGGATTGGATCAGCTTTGTTCCTGGATTGGGTCGGGATTCCTCCAGGTTTGGGTCTGGTTTCCTCCTGGATTGGGTCTGGTTTCCCTCCTGAATTGGGTCTGGCTTCCTCCTGGATTGGGTCAGGTTTCCTTCTGGATTGGGTCTGGTTTCCTCCTGGATTGGGTCTGGTTTCCTCCTAGATTGGGTCAGGTTTCCTCCTGGATTGGATCTGGTTTCCTCATGGATTGGGTCTTGTTTCCTCATGGATTGGGTCTGGTTTCCTCCTGGATTGGGCCTGGTTTCCTCCTGGATTGGGTCTGGTTTCCTCCTGGATTGGGTCAGTTTTCCTCCTGGATTGGGTCTGGTTTCCTCCTGGATTGGGTCTGGTTTCCTCATGGATTGGGTCTGGTTTCCTCCTGGATTGGATCTGGTTTCCTCCTGGATTGGGTCTGGATTCCTCCTGGATTGGGTCTGGTTTCCTTCTGGATTGGATCTGGTTTCCTCCTGGATTGGGTCTGGTTTCCTCCAGGATTGGGTCTGGTTTCCTCCAGGATTGGGTCTGGTTTCCTCCTGGATTGCGACTGGTTTCCTCCTGGATTGGGTCTGGTTTCCTCATGGATTGGGTCTGTTTCCTCCTGGATTGGGTCTGGTTTCCTCCTGGATTGGGTCTGGTTTCCTCATGGATTGGGTCTGGTTTCCTTCTGGTTGGGTCTGGATTCCTCCTGGATTGGGTCTGTTTTCCTCATGGATCGGGTCTGGTTTCCTCATGTATTGGGTCTGGTTTCCTCCTGGATTGGGTCTGGATTCCTCCTGGATTGGGTCTGGTTTCCTTCTGGATTGGGTCTGGTTTCCTCCTGGATTGGGTCTGGTTTCCTCATGGATTGGGTGTGGTTTCCTCCTGGATTGGGTCAGTTTCCTCCTGGATTGGATCAGGTTTCCTCCTGGATTGGGTCAGTTTTCCTCCTGGATTGGGCTTGGTTTCCTCCTGGATTGGATCTGGTTTCCTCCTGGATTGGGTCTGGTTTCCTCATGGATCGGGTCTGGTTTCCTCATGTATTGGGTCTGGTTTCCTCCTGGATTGGGTCTGGATTCCTCCTGGATTGGGTCTGGTTTCCTTCTGGATTGGGTCTGGTTTCCTCCTGGATTGGGTCTGGTTTCCTCCTGGATTGGGTCTGGTTTCCTCCTGGATTGGGTCAGTTTCCTCCTGGATTGGATCAGGTTTCCTCCTGGATTGGGTCAGTTTTCCTCCTGGATTGGGCTTGGTTTCCTCCTGGATTGGATCTGTTTCCTCCTGGATTGGGTCTGGTTTCCTCATGGATCGGGTCTGGTTTCCTCATGTATTGGGTCTGGTTTCCTCCTGGATTGGGTCTGGATTCCTCCTGGATTGGGTCTGGTTTCCTTCTGGATTGGGTCTGGTTTCCTCCTGGATTGGGTCTGGTTTCCTCCTGGATTGGGTCTGGTTTCCTCCTGGATTGGGTCAGTTTCCTCCTGGATTGGGTCTGGTTTCCTCCTGGATTGGGTCAGTTTTCCTCCTGGATTGGGTCAGGTTTGCTCCTGGATTGGGCCTGGTTTCCTCCTGGATTGGGTCTGGTTTCCTCCTGGATTGGGTCTGGTTTCCTCCTGGATTGGATGTGGCTTCCTCCTGGATTGGGTCTGGCTTCCTCCTGGATTGGATCTGGTTTCCTCCTGGATTGGGTCAGGTTTACTCCTGGATTGGATCAGGTTTCCTCCTGGATTGGCTCAGCTGTCCTCCTGGATTGGGTCAGGTTTCTTCCTGGATTTGGTCTGGTTTCATCCTGGATTGGGTCAGGTTTCCTCCTGGATTGTGTCTGGTTTCCTCCTGGATTGAGTCTGGTTTGCTCCTGGATTGGGTCTGGTTTCCTCCTGGATTGGGTCTGGTTTGCTCCTGGATTGTGTCTGGTTTCCTCCTGGATTGGTTCTGCATTGCTCCTGGATTGGGTCTGGTTTCCTCCTGGATTGGGTCTGGTTTCCTCATGGATTGGGTCTGGTTTCCTTCTGGATTGGGTCTGGTTTCCTCCTGGATTGGGTCTGGTTTCCTCCTGGATTGGGTCTGGTTTCCTCCTGGATTGGATCTGGTTTCCTCCTGGATTGGGTCTGGTTTCCTCATGGATCGGGTCTGGTTTCCTCATGTATTGGGTCTGGTTTCCTCCTGGATTGGGTCTGGATTCCTCCTGGATTGGGTCTGGTTTCCTTCTGGATTGGGTCTGGTTTCCTCCTGGATTGGGTCTGGTTTCCTCCTGGATTGGGTCAGTTGCCTCCTGGATTGGATCAGGTTTCCTCCTGGATTGGGTCAGGTTTCCTCCTGGATTGGGTCAGTTTTCCTCCTGGATTGGGTCAGCTTTGCTCCTGCATTGGGCCTGGTTTCCTCCTGGATTGTGTCTGGTTTCCTCCTGGATTGGGTCTGGTTTCCTCCTGGATTGTGTCTGGTTTACTCCTGGATTGTGTCTGGTTTCCTCCTGGATTGGGTATGGTTTCCTCCTGGATTGGGTCTGGTTTCCTCCTGGATTGGGTCTGGTTTCCTCCTGGATTGGGTCTGGTTTCCTCATGGATTGGGTCTGGTTTCCTCCTGGTTTGGGTCTGGTTTCCTCATGGATTGGGTCTGGTTTCCTCATGGATTGGGTCTGGTTTCCTCCTGGTTTGGGCCTGGTTTCCTCATGGATTGGGTCTGGTTTCCTCCTGGATTGGGTCTGGTTTCCTCCTGGATTGGGCTGGTTCCTCATGGATTGGGTCTGGTTTCCTATGGATTGGATCTGGTTTCCTCCTGGATTTGGTCTGGTTTCCTCATGGATTGGGTCTGGTTTCCTCCTGGATTGGATCTGGTTTCCTTTTGGATTGGGTCTGGTTTCCTCCTGGATTGTGCCTGGTTTCCTCCTGGATTGGATCAGCTTTGTTCCTGGATTGGGTCGGGATTCCTCCAGGTTTGGGTCTGGTTTCCTCCTGGATTGGGTCTGGTTTCCTCCTGAATTGGGTCTGGCTTCCTCCTGGATTGGGTCAGGTTTCCTTCTGGATTGGGTCTGGTTTCCTCCTGGATTGGGTCTGGTTTCCTCCTAGATTGGGTCAGGTTTCCTCCTGGATTGGATCTGGTTTCCTCATGGATTGGGTCTTGTTTCCTCATGGATTGGGTCTGGTTTCCTCCTGGATTGGGCCTGGTTTCCTCCTGGATTGGGTCTGGTTTCCTCCTGGATTGGGTCAGTTTTCCTCCTGGATTGGGTCTGGTTTCCTCCTGGATTGGGTCTGGTTTCCTCATGGATTGGGTCTGGTTTCCTCCTGGATTGGATCTGGTTTCCTCCTGGATTGGGTCTGGATTCCTCCTGGATTGGGTCTGGTTTCCTTCTGGATTGGATCTGGTTTCCTCCTGGATTGGGTCTGGTTTCCTCCAGGATTGGGTCTGGTTTCCTCCAGGATTGGGTCTGGTTTCCTCCTGGATTGCGACTGGTTTCCTCCTGGATTGGGTCTGGTTTCCTCATGGATTGGGTCTGGTTTCCTCCTGGGTTGGGTCTGGTTTCCTCCTGGATTGGGTCTGGTTTCCTCCAGGATTGTGACTGGTTTCCTCCTGGATTGGATCTGGTTTCCTCCTGGATTGGGTCTGGTTTCCTCCTGGATTGGGTCTGGTTTCCTCATGGATTGGGTCTGGTTTCCTTCTGGTTGGGTCTGGTTTCCTCCTGGATTGGGTCTGGTTTCCTCCTGGATTGGGTCTGGTTTCTTCCTGGATTGGATCTGGTTTCCTCCTGGATTGGGTCTGGTTTCCTCATGGATCGGGTCTGGTTTCCTCATGTATTGGGTCTGGTTTCCTCCTGGATTGGGTCTGGATTCCTCCTGGATTGGGTCTGGTTTCCTTCTGGATTGGGTCTGGTTTCCTCCTGGATTGGGTCTGGTTTCCTCATGGATTGGGTGTGGTTTCCTCCTGGATTGGGTCAGTTTCCTCCTGGATTGGATCAGGTTTCCTCCTGGATTGGGTCAGTTTTCCTCCTGGATTGGGCTTGGTTTCCTCCTGGATTGGATCTGGTTTCCTCCTGGATTGGGTCTGGTTTCCTCATGGATCGGGTCTGGTTTCCTCATGTATTGGGTCTGGTTTCCTCCTGGATTGGGTCTGGATTCCTCCTGGATTGGGTCTGGTTTCCTTCTGGATTGGGTCTGGTTTCCTCCTGGATTGGGTCTGGTTTCCTCCTGGATTGGGTCTGGTTTCCTCCTGGATTGGGTCAGTTTCCTCCTGGATTGGATCAGGTTTCCTCCTGGATTGGGTCAGTTTTCCTCCTGGATTGGGCTTGGTTTCCTCCTGGATTGGATCTGGTTTCCTCCTGGATTGGGTCTGGTTTCCTCATGGATCGGGTCTGGTTTCCTCATGTATTGGTCTGGTTTCCACCTGGATTGGGTCTGGATTCCTCCTGGATTGGGTCTGGTTTCCTTCTGGATTGGGTCTGGTTTCCTCCTGGATTGGGTCTGGTTTCCTCCTGGATTTGGTCTGGTTTCCCTCCTGGATTGGGTCAGTTTCCTCCTGGATTGGGTCTGGTTTCCTCCTGGATTGGGTAAGTTTTCCTCCTGGATTGGGTCAGGTTTGCTCCTGGATTGGGCCTGGTTTCCTCCTGGATTGGGTCTGGTTTCCTCCTGGATTGGGTCTGGTTTCCTCCTGGATTGGATCTGGCTTCCTCCTGGATTGGGTGTGGCTTCCTCCTGGATTGGATCTGGTTTCCTCCTGGATTGGGTCAGGTTTACTCCTGGATTGGATCAGGTTTCCTCCTGGATTGGCTCAGCTGTCCTCCTGGATTGGGTCAGGTTTCTTCCTGGATTTGGTCTGGTTTCATCCTGGATTGGGTCAGGTTTCCTCCTGGATTGTGTCTGGTTTCCTCCTGGATTGAGTCTGGTTTGCTCCTGGATTGTGTCTGGTTTCCTCCTGGATTGGGTCTGGTTTGCTCCTGGATTGTGTCTGGATTCCTCCTGGATTGGTTCTGCTTTGCTCTTGGATTGGGTCTGGTTTCCTCCTGGATTGGGTCTGGTTTCCTCCTGGATTGGTTCTGGTTTGCTCCTGGATTGGGTCTGGTTTCCTCCTGGATTGGTCTGGTTTCCTCCTGGATTGGGACTGGTTTCCTCCTGGATTGGGTCTGGTTTCCTCCTGGATTGGGTCTGGTTTGTTCCTGGATTGGGTCTGGTTTCCTCCTGGATTGTGTCTGGTTTGCTCCTGGATTGGGTCTGGTTTCCTCCTGGATTGTGTCTGGTTTGCTCCTGGATTGGGTCTGGTTTCCTCCTGGATTGGGTCTGGTTTCCTCCTGGATTGGGTCAAGCTTCCTCCTGGATTGGGTCAGGTTTACTCCTGGATTGGGGCTGGTTTCCTCCTGGATTGAGTCTGGTTTCCTCCTGGATTGGGTCAGGTTTCCTCCTGGATTGGGTCTGGTTTCCTTTTGGATTGGGTCTGGTTTCCTTTTGGATTGGGTCTGGTTTCCTCCTGGATTGTGTCTGGTGTCCTCCTGGATTGGATCAGCTTTGTTCCTGGATTGGGTCGGGATTCCTCCAAGTTTGGGTCTGGTTTCCTCCTGGATTGGGTCTGGTTTCCTCCTGGATTGGGTCTGGCTTCCTCCTGGATTGGGTCAGGTTTCCTTCTGGATTGGGTCTGGTTTCCTCCTGGATTGGGTCTGGTTTCCTTCTGGATTGGGTCAGGTTTCCTCCTGGATTGGATCTGGTTTCCTCATGGATTGGGTCTTGTTTCCTCATGGATTGGGTCTGGTTTCCTCCTGGATTGGGCCTGGTTTCCTCCTGGATTGGGTCTGGTTTCCTCCTGGATTGGGTCTGGTATCCTCCTGGATTGGGTCTGGTTTCCTCCTGGATTGGACCTGGTTTCCTCCTGGATTGTGTCTGGTTTACTCCTGGATTGGGTCTGGTTTCCTCCTGGATTGGGTCTGGTTTCCTCATGGATTGGGTCTGGTTTCCTCCTGGATTGGATCTGGTTTCCTCCTGGATTGGGTCTGGATTCCTCCTGGATTGGGTCTGGTTTCTTTCTGGATTGGGGCTGGTTTCCTCCTGGATTGAGTCTGGTTTCCTCCTGGATTGGGTCTGGTTTCCTCCTGGATTGTGTCTGGTTTACTCCTGGATTGTGTCTGGTTTCCTCCTGGATTGGGTATGGTTTCCTCCTGGATTGGGTCTGGTTTCCTCCTGGATTGGGTCTGGTTTCCTCCTGGATTGGGTCTGGTTTCCTCATGGATTGGGTCTGGTTTCCTCCTGGATTGGGTCTGGTTTCCTCATGGATTGGGTCTGGTTTCCTCATGGATTGGGTCTGGTTTCCTCCTGGTTTGGGCCTGGTTTCCTCCTGGATTGGGTCTGGTTTCCTCCTGGATTGGGTCTGGTTTCCTCCTGGATTGGGCTGGTTTCCTCATGGATTGGGTCTGGTTTCCTATGGATTGGATCTGGTTTCCTCCTGGATTTGGTCTGGTTTCCTCATGGATTGGGTCTGGTTTCCTCCTGGATTGGATCTGGTTTCCTTTTGGATTGGGTCTGGTTTCCTCCTGGATTGTGCCTGGTTTCCTCCTGGATTGGATCAGCTTTGTTCCTGGATTGGGTCGGGATTCCTCCAGGTTTGGGTCTGGTTTCCTCCTGGATTGGGTCTGGTTTCCTCCTGAATTGGGTCTGGCTTCCTCCTGGATTGGGTCAGGTTTCCTTCTGGATTGGGTCTGGTTTCCTCCTGGATTGGGTCTGGTTTCCTCCTAGATTGGGTCAGGTTTCCTCCTGGATTGGATCTGGTTTCCTCATGGATTGGGTCTTGTTTCCTCATGGATTGGGTCTGGTTTCCTCCTGGATTGGGCCTGGTTTCCTCCTGGATTGGGTCTGGTTTCCTCCTGGATTGGGTCAGTTTTCCTCCTGGATTGGGTCTGGTTTCCTCCTGGATTGGGTCTGGTTTCCTCATGGATTGGGTCTGGTTTCCTCCTGGATTGGATCTGGTTTCCTCCTGGATTGGGTCTGGTTTCCTCCTGGATTGGGCCTGGTTTCCTCCTGGATTGGGTCTGGTTTCCTCCTGGATTGGGTCAGTTTTCCTCCTGGATTGGGTCTGGTTTCCTCCTGGATTGGGTCTGGTTTCCTCATGGATTGGGTCTGGTTTCCTCCTGGATTGGATCTGGTTTCCTCCTGGATTGGGTCTGGTTTCCTCCAGGATTGGGTCTGGTTTCCTCCAGGATTGGGTCTGGTTTCCTCCTGGATTGCGACTGGTTTCCTCCTGGATTGGGTCTGGTTTCCTCATGGATTGGGTCTGGTTTCCTCCTGGGTTGGGTCTGGTTTCCTCCTGGATTGGGTCTGGTTTCCTCCAGGATTGTGACTGGTTTCCTCCTGGATTGGGTCTGGTTTCCTCCTGGATTGGGTCTGGTTTCCTCCTGGATTGGGTCTGGTTTCCTCATGGATTGGGTCTGGTTTCCTTCTGGTTGGGTCTGGTTTCCTCCTGGATTGGGTCTGGTTTCCTCATGGATCGGGTCTGGTTTCCTCATGTATTGGGTCTCGTTTCCTCCTGGATTGGGTCTGGATTCCTCCTGGATTGGGTCTGGTTTCCTTCTGGATTGGGTCTGGTTTCCTCCTGGATTGGGTCTGGTTTCCTCATGGATTGGGTGTGGTTTCCTCCTGGATTGGGTCAGTTTCCTCCTGGATTGGATCAGGTTTCCTCCTGGATTGGGTCAGTTTTCCTCCTGGATTGGGCTTGGTTTCCTCCTGGATTGGATCTGGTTTCCTCCTGGATTGGGTCTGGTTTCCTCATGGATCGGTTCTGGTTTCCTCATGTATTGGGTCTGGTTTCCTCCTGGATTGGGTCTGGATTCCTCCTGGATTGGGTCTGGTTTCCTTCTAGATTGGGTCTGGTTTCCTCCTGGATTGGGTCTGGTTTCCTCCTGGATTGGGTCTGGTTTCCTCCTGGATTGGGTCAGTTTCCTCCTGGATTGGATCAGGTTTCCTCCTGGATTGGGTCAGTTTTCCTCCTGGATTGGGCTTGGTTTCCTCCTGGATTGGATCTGGTTTCCTCCTGGATTGGGTCTGGTTTCCTCATGGATCGGGTCTGGTTTCCTCATGTATTGGGTCTGGTTTCCTCCTGGATTGGGTCTGGATTCCTCCTGGATTGGGTCTGGTTTCCTTCTGGATTGGGTCTGGTTTCCTCCTGGATTGGGTCTGGTTTCCTCCTGGATTGGGTCTGGTTTCCTCCTGGATTGGGTCAGTTTCCTCCTGGATTGGGTCTGGTTTCCTCCTGGATTGGGTCAGTTTTCCTCCTGGATTGGGTCAGGTTTGCTCCTGGATTGGGCCTGGTTTCCTCCTGTTTTGGGTCTGGTTTCCTCCTGGATTGGGTCTGGTTTCCTCCTGGATTGGATGTGGCTTCCTCCTGGATTGGGTCTGGCTTCCTCCTGGATTGGATCTGGTTTCCTCCTGGATTGGGTCAGGTTTACTCCTGGATTGGATCAGGTTTCCTCCTGGATTGGCTCAGCTGTCCTCCTGGATTGGGTCAGGTTTCTTCCTGGATTTGGTCTGGTTTCATCCTGGATTGGGTCAGGTTTCCTCCTGGATTGTGTCTGGTTTCCTCCTGGATTGAGTCTGGTTTGCTCCTGGATTGGGTCTGGTTTCCTCCTGGATTGGGTCTGGTTTGCTCCTGGATTGTGTCTGGTTTCCTCCTGGATTGGTTCTGCTTTGCTCCTGGATTGGGTCTGGTTTCCTCCTGGATTGGGTCTGGTTTCCTCATGGATTGGGTCTGGTTTCCTTCTGGATTGGGTCTGGTTTCCTCCTGGATTGGGTCTGGTTTCCTCCTGGATTGGGTCTGGTTTCCTCCTGGATTGGATCTGGTTTCCTCCTGGATTGGGTCTGGTTTCCTCATGGATCGGGTCTGGTTTCCTCATGTATTGGGTCTGGTTTCCTCCTGGATTGGGTCTGGATTCCTCCTGGATTGGGTCTGGTTTCCTTCTGGATTGGGTCTGGTTTCCTCCTGGATTGGGTCTGGTTTAATCCTGGATTGGGTCAGTTTCCTCCTGGATTGGATCAGGTTTCCTCCTGGATTGGGTCAGGTTTCCTCCTGGATTGGGTCAGTTTTCCTCCTGGATTGGGTCAGCTTTGCTCCTGCATTGAGCCTGGTTTCCTCCTGGATTGTGTCTGGTTTCCTCCTGGATTGGGTCTGGTTTCCTCCTGGATTGTGTCTGGTTTACTCCTGGATTGTGTCTGGTTTCCTCCTGGATTGGGTATGGTTTCCTCCTGGATTGGGTCTGGTTTCCTCCTGGATTGGGTCTGGTTTCCTCCTGGATTGGGTCTGGTTTCCTCATGGATTGGGTCTGGTTTCCTCCTGGATTGGGTCTGGTTTCCTCATGGATTGGGTCTGGTTTCCTCATGGATTGGGTCTGGTTTCCTCCTGGTTTGGGCCTGGTTTCCTCATGGATTGGGTCTGGTTTCCTCCTGGATTGGGTCTGGTTTCCTCCTGGATTGGGCTGGTTTCCTCATGGATTGGGTCTGGTTTCCTATGGATTGGATCTGGTTTCCTCCTGGATTTGGTCTGGTTTCCTCATGGATTGGGTCTGGTTTCCTCCTGGATTGGATCTGCTTTCCTTTTGGATTGGGTCTGGTTTCCTCCTGGATTGTGCCTGGTTTCCTCCTGGATTGGATCAGCTTTGTTCCTGGATTGGGTCGGGATTCCTCCAGGTTTGGGTCTGGTTACCTCCTGGATTGGGTCTGGTTTCCTCCTGAATTGGGTCTGGCTTCCTCCTGGATTGGGTCAGGTTTCCTTCTGGATTGGGTCTGGTTTCCTCCTGGATTGGGTCTGGTTTCCTCCTAGATTGGGTCAGGTTTCCTCCTGGATTGGATCTGGATTCCTCATGGATTGGGTCTTGTTTCCTCATGGATTGGGTCTGGTTTCCTCCTGGATTGGGCCTGGTTTCCTCCTGGATTGGGTCTGGTTTCCTCCTGGATTGGGTCAGTTTTCCTCCTGGATTGGGTCTGGTTTCCTCCTGGATTGGGTCTGGTTTCCTCATGGATTGGGTCTGGTTTCCTCCTGGATTGGATCTGGTTTCCTCCTGGATTGGGTCTCGATTCCTCCTGGATTGGGTCTGGTTTCCTTCTGGATTGGATCTGGTTTCCTCCTGGATTGGGTCTGGTTTCCTCCAGGATTGGGTCTGGTTTCCTCCAGGATTGGGTCTGGTTTCCTCCTGGATTGCGACTGGTTTCCTCCTGGATTGGGTCTGGTTTCCTCATGGATTGGGTCTGGTTTCCTCCTGGGTTGGGTCTGGTTTCCTCCTGGATTGGGTCTGGTTTCCTCCAGGATTGTGACTGGTTTCCTCCTGGATTGGATCTGGTTTCCTCCTGGATTGGGTCTGGTTTCCTCCTGGATTGGGTCTGGTTTCCTCATGGATTGGGTCTGGTTTCCTTCTGGTTGGGTCTGGTTTCCTCCTGGATTGGGTCTGGTTTCCTCCTGGATTGGGTCTGGTTTCTTCCTGGATTGGATCTGGTTTCCTCCTGGATTGGGTCTGGTTTCCTCATGGATCGGGTCTGGTTTCCTCATGTATTGGGTCTGGTTTCCTCCTGGATTGGGTCTGGATTCCTCCTGGATTGGGTCTGGTTTCCTTCTGGATTGGGTCTGGTTTCCTCCTGGATTGGGTCTGGTTTCCTCATGGATTGGGTGTGGTTTCCTCCTGGATTGGGTCAGTTTCCTCCTGGATTGGATCAGGTTTCCTCCTGGATTGGGTCAGTTTTCCTCCTGGATTGGGCTTGGTTTCCTCCTGGATTGGATCTGGTTTCCTCCTGGATTGGGTCTGGTTTCCTCATGGATCGGGTCTGGTTTCCTCATGTATTGGGTCTGGTTTCCTCCTGGATTGGGTCTGGATTCCTCCTGGATTGGGTCTGGTTTCCTTCTGGATTGGGTCTGGTTTCCTCCTGGATTGGGTCTGGTTTCCTCCTGGATTGGGTCTGGTTTCCTCCTGGATTGGGTCAGTTTCCTCCTGGATTGGATCAGGTTTCCTCCTGGATTGGGTCAGTTTTCCTCCTGGATTGGGCTTGGTTTCCTCCTGGATTGGATCTGGTTTCCTCCTGGATTGGGTCTGGTTTCCTCATGGATCGGGTCTGGTTTCCTCATGTATTGGGTCTGGTTTCCTCCTGGATTGGGTCTGGATTCCTCCTGGATTGGGTCTGGTTTCCTTCTGGATTGGGTCTGGTTTCCTCCTGGATTGGGTCTGGTTTCCTCCTGGATTGGGTCTGGTTTCCTCCTGGATTGGGTCAGTTTCCTCCTGGATTGGGTCTGGTTTCCTCCTGGATTGGGTCAGTTTTCCTCCTGGATTGGGTCAGGTTTGCTCCTGGATTGGGCCTGGTTTCCTCCTGGATTGGGTCTGGTTTCCTCCTGGATTGGGTCTGGTTTCCTCCTGGATTGGATGTGGCTTCCTCCTGGATTGGGTCTGGCTTCCTCCTGGATTGGATCTGGTTTCCTCCTGGATTGGGTCAGGTTTACTCCTGGATTGGATCAGGTTTCCTCCTGGATTGGCTCAGCTGTCCTCCTGGATTGGGTCAGGTTTCTTCCTGGATTTGGTCTGGTTTCATCCTGGATTGGGTCAGGTTTCCTCCTGGATTGTGTCTGGTTTCCTCCTGGATTGAGTCTGGTTTGCTCCTGGATTGGGTCTGGTTTCCTCCTGGATTGTGTCTGGTTTGCTCCTGGATTGTGTCTGGTTTCCTCCTGGATTGGTTCTGCTTTGCTCCTGGATTGGGTCTGGTTTCCTCCTGGATTGGGTCTGGTTTCCTCATGGATCGGGTCTGGTTTCCTCATGTATTGGGTCTGGTTTCCTCCTGGATTGGGTCTGGATTCCTCCTGGATTGGGTCTGGTTTCCTTCTGGATTGGGTCTGGTTTCCTCCTGGATTGGGTCTGGTTTCCTCCTGGATTGGGTCAGTTTCCTCCTGGATTGGATCAGGTTTCCTCCTGGATTGGGTCAGGTTTCCTCCTGGATTGGGTCAGTTTTCCTCCTGCATTGGGTCAGCTTTGCTCCTGCATTGGGCCTGGTTTCCTCCTGGATTGTGTCTGGTTTCCTCCTGGATTGGGCCTGGTTTCCTCCTGGATTGGGTCTGGCTTCCTCCTGGATTGGGTCTGGCTTCCTCCTGGATTGGATCTGGTTTCCTCCTGGATTGGGTCAGGTTTCCTCCTGGATTGGATCAGGTTTCCTCCTGGATTGACTCAGCTGTCCTCCTGGATTGGGTCTGGTTTCTTCCTGGATTTGGTCTGGTTTCATCCTGGATTGGGTCTGCTTTCCTCCTCGATTGGGTGTGGTTTCCTCCTGGATTGGGTCTGGTTTCCTGCTGGATTGGGTGTGGATTCCACCTGGATTGAGTCTGGTTTCCTCCTGGATTGGGTCTTGTTTCCTCCTGGATTGGGTCTGCTTTCCTCCTGGATTGGGTCTGCATTCCTCCTGGATTGGGTCTGGTTTCCTCCTGGATTAGGTCTTGTTTCCTCCTGGATTGTGTCTGGTTTCCTCCTGGATTGGGTCTGGTTTCCTCCTGGATTGGGTCTGGTTTCCTCCTGGATTGGGTCTGGTTTCCTCCTGGATTGGGTCTGGTATCCTTCTGGATTGGGTCTGGTTTCCTCCTGGATTGGGTCTGGTTTCCTCCTGGATTGGGTCTGGTTTCCTCCTGGATTGGATCTGGTTTCCTCCTGGATTGGGTCTGGTTTCCTCATGGATTCGGTCTGGTTTCCTCATAGATTGGGTCTGGTTTCCTCCTGGATTGGGTCTGGATTCCTCCTGGATTGGGTCTGGTTGCCTTCTGGATTGAGTCTGGTTTCCTCCTGGATTGGGTCTGGTTTCCTCCTGGATTGGGTCAGTTTCCTCCTGGATTGGATCAGGTTTCTTCCTGGATTGGGTCAGGTTTCCTCCTGGATTGGGTCAGTTTTCCTCCTGGATTTGGTCAGGTTTGCTCCTGGATTGGGCCTGGTTTCCTCCTGGATTGGGTCTGGTTTCCTCCTGGATTTGGTCTGGTTTCCTCCTGGATTGGGTCTGGCTTCCTCCTGGATTGGGTCTGGCTTCCTCCTGGATTGGATCTGGTTTCCTCTTGGATTGGGTCAGGTTTCCTCCTGGATTGGATCAGGTTTCCTCCTGGATTGGCTCAGCTGTCCTCCTGGATTGGGTCAGGTTTCTTGCTGGATTTGGTCTGGTTTCATCCTGGATTGGGTCTGCTTTCCTCTTGGATTGGGTCTGCTTTCCTCCTGGATTGGGTCTGGTTTCCTGCTGGATTGGGTGTGGATTCTACCTGGATTGAGTCTGGTTTCCTCCTGGATTGGGTCTTGTTTCCTCCTGGATTGGGTCTGCTTTCCTCCTGGATTGGGTCTGCATTCCTCCTGGATTGGGTCTGGTTTCCTCCTGGATTAGGTCTTGTTTCCTCCTGGATTGGGTCTGGTTTGCTCCTGGATTGGGTCTGGTTTGCTCCTGGATTGGGTCTGGTTTCTTCCTGGATTGGGTCTGGTTTCCTCCTGGATTGGGTCAGTTTTCCTACTGGATTGGGTCTGGTTTCCTCCTGGATTGGGTCTGGTTTCCTCCTGGATTGGGTCTGCTTTCCTCCTGGATTGGGTCTGCATTCCTCCTGGATTGGGTCTGGTTTCCTCCTGGATTAGGTCTTGTTTCCTCCTGGATTGGGTCTGGTTTGCTCCTGGATTGGGTCTGGTTTGCTCCTGGATTGGGTCTGGTTTCTTCTTGGATTGGGTCTGGTTTCCTCCTGGATTGGGTCAGTTTTCCTACTGGATTGGGTCTGGTTTCCTCCTGGATTGGGTCTGGTTTCCTCCTGGATTGGGCCAGGTTTCCTCCTGGATTGGGTCAGGTTTCCTCCTGGATTTTGTGTGGTTCCTCCTGGATTAGGTCTGGTTTCCTCCTGGATTAGGTCTGGTTTCCTCCTGGATTGGGTCAGGTTTCCTCCTGGATTGGGTCTGGTTCCTCCTGGATTGGGTCTGGCTTCCTCCTGGATTGTGTCTGGTTTCCTCCTGGATTGGGTCTGGTTTGATCCTGGATTGGGTCTGGATTCCTCCTGGATTGGATGTGCTTTCCTCCTGGATTGTGTCTGGTTTCCTCCTGGTTTGGGTCTGGTTTCCTCCTGGATTGAGTCTTGTTTCCTCCTGGATTGGGTCTGGTTTCCTCCTGGATTGGGTCTGGTTTCCTCCTGGATTGGGTCTGGTTTCTTCCTGGATTGGGTCTGGTTTTTTCCTGGATTGCGTCTGGTTTCCTCCTGGATTGAGTCTGGTTTCCTCCTGGATTGGGCCAGGTTTCCTCCTGGATTGTGTCTGGTTTCCTCCTGGATTGGGTCTGGTTTCCTCCTGGATTGGGTCTGGTTTCCTCCTGGATTTGGTCTGGTTTCCCCCTGGATTGGGTCTGGTTTCCTCCTGGATTGGGTCTGGTTTCTTACTGGATTGGGTCTGGTTTCCTCCTGGATTGGATCTGGTTTCTTCCTGGATTGGGTCTGGTTTGTTCCTGGATTGAGTCTGGTTTCCTCCTGGATTGTGTCTGGTTTGCTCCTGGATTGGGTCTGGTTTCCTCCTGGATTGTGTCTGGTTTGCTCCTGGATTGGGTCTGGTTTCCTCCTGGATTGGGTCTGGTTTCCTCCTGGATTGGGTCAGGCTTCCTCCTGGATTGGGTCAGGTTTACTCCTGGATTGGGGCTGGTTTCCTCCTGGATTGAGTCTGGTTTCCTCCTGGATTGGGTCAGGTTTCCTCCTGGATTGGGTCTGGTTTCCTTTTGGATTGGGTCTGGTTTCCTTTTGGATTGGGTCTGGTTTCCTCCTGGATTGTGTCTGGTTTCCTCCTGGATTGGATCAGCTTTGTTCCTGGATTGGGTCGGGATTCCTCCAAGTTTGGGTCTGGTTTCCTCCTGGATTGGGTCTGGTTTCCTCCTGGATTGGGTCTGGCTTCCTCCTGGATTGGGTCAGGTTTCCTTCTGGATTGGGTCTGGTTTCCTCCTGGATTGGGTCTGGTTTCCTTCTGGATTGGGTCAGGTTTCCTCCTGGATTGGATCTGGTTTCCTCATGGATTGGGTCTTGTTTCCTCATGGATTGGGTCTGGTTTCCTCCTGGATTGGGCCTGGTTTCCTCCTGGATTGGGTCTGGTTTCCTCCTGGATTGGGTCTGGTATCCTCCTGGATTGGGTCTGGTTTCCTCCTGGATTGGACCTGGTTTCCTCCTGGATTGTGTCTGGTTTACTCCTGGATTGGGTCTGGTTTCCTCCTGGATTGGGTCTGTTTTCCTCCTGGATTGGGTCTGGTTTCCTCCTGGATTGGGTCTGGTTTCCTCATGGATTGGGTCTGGTTTCCTCCTGGATTGGATCTGGTTTCCTCCTGGATTGGGTCTGGATTCCTCCTGGATTGGGTCTGGTTTCTTTCTGGATTGGGGCTGGTTTCCTCCTGGATTGAGTCTGGTTTCCTCCTGGATTGGGTCTGGTTTCCTCCTGGATTGTGTCTGGTTTACTCCTGGATTGTGTCTGGTTTCCTCCTGGATTGGGTATGGTTTCCTCCTGGATTGGGTCTGGTTTCCTCCTGGATTGGGTCTGGTTTCCTCCTGGATTGGGTCTGGTTTCCTCATGGATTGGGTCTGGTTTCCTCCTGGATTGGGTCTGGTTTCCTCATGGATTGGGTCTGGTTTCCTCCTGGATTGGGTCTGGTTTCCTCCTGGATTGGGCTGGTTTCCTCATGGATTGGGTCTGGTTTCCTATGGATTGGATCTGGTTTCCTCCTGGATTTGGTCTGGTTTCCTCATGGATTGGGTCTGGTTTCCTCCTGGATTGGGTCTGGTTTCCTTTTGGATTGGGTCTGGTTTCCTCCTGGATTGTGCCTGGTTTCCTCCTGGATTGGATCAGCTTTGTTCCTGGATTGGGTCAGGATTCCTCCAGGTTTGGGTCTGGTTTCCTCCTGGATTGGGTCTGGTTTCCTCCTGAATTGGGTCTGGCTTCCTCCTGGATTGGGTCAGGTTTCCTTCTGGATTGGGTCTGGTTTCCTCCTGGATTGGGTCTGGTTTCCTCCTAGATTGGGTCAGGTTTCCTCCTGGATTGGATCTGGTTTCCTCATGGATTGGGTCTTGTTTCCTCATGGATTGGGTCTGGTTTCCTCCTGGATTGGGCCTGGTTTCCTCCTGGATTGTGTCTGGTTTCCTCCTGGATTGAGTCTGGTTTCCTCCTGGATTGGGTCTGGTTTCCTCCTGGATTGGGCCTGGTTTCCTCCTGGATTGTGTCTGGTTTCCTCCTGGATTGGGTCTGGTTTCCTCCTGGATTGGGTCTGTTTTCCTTCTGGATTGGGTCTGGTTTCCTCCTGGATTGGGTCTGGTTTCCTCCTGGATTGGGCCTGGTTTCCTCCTGGATTGTGTCTGGTTTCCTCCTGGATTGGGTCTGGTTTCCTCCTGGATTGGGTCTGTTTTCCTCCTGGATTGGGTCTGGTTTCCTCCTGGATTGGGTCTGGATTCCTCCTGGATTGGGTCTGGTTTCCTTCTGGATTGGGTCTGGTTTCCTCCTGGATTGGGTCTGGTTTCCTCCAGGATTGGGTCTGGTTTCCTCCAGGATTGGGTCTGGTTTCCTCCTGGATTGCGACTGGTTTCCTCCTGGATTGGGTCTGGTTTCCTCATGGATTGGGTCTGGTTTCCTCCTGGATTGTGTCTGGTTTCCTCCTGGATTGGTCTGGTTTCCTCCAGGATTGTGTCTGGTTTCCTCCTGGATTGGGTCTGGTTTCCTCATGGATTGGGTCTGGTTTCCTCCTGGATTGGGTCCGGTTTCCTCATGGATTGGGTCTGGTTTCCTTCTGGATTGGGTCTGGTTTCCTCCTGGATTGGGTCTGGTTTCCTCCTGGATTGGGTCTGGTTTCCTCCTGGATTGGATCTGGTTTCCTCCTGAATTGGGTCTGGTTTCCTCATGGATCGGGTCTGGTTTCCTCATGTATTGGGTCTGGTTTCCTCCTGGATTGGGTCTGGATTCCTCCTGGATTGGGTCTGGTCTCCTTCTGGATTGGGTCTGGTTTCCTCCTGGATTGGGTCTGGTTTCCTCCTGGATTGGGTCAGTTTCCTCCTGAATTGGATCAGGTTTCCTCCTGGATTGGGTCAGTTTTCCTCCTGGATTGGGTCAGTTTTCCTCCTGGATTGTGTCAGGTTTGCTCCTGGATTGGGCCTGGTTTCCTCCTGGATTGGGTCTGGTTTCCTCCTGGATTGGGTCTGGTTTCCTCCTGGATTGGGTCTGGCTTCCTCCTGGATTGGGTCTGTTTTCCTCCTGGATTGGATCTGATTTCCTCCTGGATTGGGTCAGGTTCCCTCCTGGATTGGATCAGGTTTCCTCCTGGATTGGCTCAGCTGTCCTCCTGGATTGGGTCAGGTTTCTTCCTGGATTTGGTCTGGTTTCATCCTGGATTGTATCTGCTTTCCTCCTCGATTGCGTCTGGTTTCCTCCTGGATTGGGTCTGGTTTCCTGCTGGATTGGGTGTGGATTCCACCTGGATTGAGTCTGGTTTCCTCCTGGATTGGGTCTTGTTTCCTCCTGGATTGGGTCTGCTTTCCTCCTGGATTGGGTCTGCATTCCTCCTGGATTCGGTCTGGTTCCCTCCTGGATTAGGTCTTGTTTCCTCCTGGATTGTGTCTGGTTTGCTCCTGGATTGGGTCTGGTTTCCTCCTGGATTGGGTCTGGTTTCCTCCTGGATTGGGTCTGGTTTCCTCCTTGGATTGGGTCTGGTTTCCTTCTGGATTGGGTCTGATTTCCTCCTGGATTGGGTCTGGTTTCCTCCTGGATTGGGTCTGGTTTCCTCCTGGATTGGATCTGGTTTCCTCCTGGATTGGGTCTGGTTTCCTCATGGATTGGGTCTGGTTTCCTCCTGGATTGGGTCTGGTTTCCTCCTGAATTGGGTCTGGTTTCCACCAGGATTGTGTCTGGTTTCCTCCTGGATTGGGTCTGGTTTCCTCCTGGATTGGGTCTGGTTCCCTCCTGGATTGGGTCTGGTTTCCTCATGGATTGGGTCTGGTTTCCTTCTGGATTGGGTCTGGTTTCCTCTTGGATTGGGTCTGGTTTCCTCCTGGATTGGGTCTGGTTTCCTCCTGGATTGGATCTGGTTTCCTCCTGGATTGGGTCTGGTTTCCTCATGGATCGGGTCTGGTTTCCTCATGTATTGGGTCTGGTTTCCTCCTGGATTGGGTCTGGATTCCTCCTGGATTGGGTCTGGTTTCCTTCTGGATTGGGTCTGGTTTCCTCCTGGATTGGGTCTGGTTTCCTCCTGGATTGGGTCAGTTTCCTCCTGGATTGGATCAGGTTTCCTCCTGGATTGGGTCAGGTTTCCTCCTGGATTGGGTCAGTTTTCCTCCTGGATTGGGTCAGCTTTGCTCCTGCATTGGGCCTGGTTTCCTCCTGGATTGTGTCTGGTTTCCTCCTGGATTGGGCCTGGTTTCCTCCTGGATTGGGTCTGGTTTCCTCCTGGATTGGGTCTGGATTCCTCCTGGATTGGGTCTGGTTTCCTTCTGGATTGGGTCTGGTTTCCTCCTGGATTGGGTCTGGATTCCTCCTGGATTGGGTCTGGTTTCCTTCTGGATTGTGTCTGGTTTCCTCCTGGATTGGGTCTGGTTTCCTCCAGGATTGGGTCTGGTTTCCTCCAGGATTGGGTCTGGTTTCCTCCTGGATTGCGACTGGTTTCCTCC
Source organism: Somniosus microcephalus (assembly GCF_052327205.1). Taxonomy (NCBI): domain Eukaryota; kingdom Metazoa; phylum Chordata; class Chondrichthyes; order Squaliformes; family Somniosidae; genus Somniosus; species Somniosus microcephalus. The sequence goes on from NW_028226572.1 coordinate 31,278, forward strand.
TGGATTGGGTCTGGTTTCCTCATGGATTGGGTCTGGTTTCCTCCTGGATTGTGTCTGGTTTCCTCCTGGATTGGGTCTGGTTTCCTCCAGGATTGTGTCTGGTTTCCTCCTGGATTGGGTCTGGTTTCCTCATGGATTGGGTCTGGTTTCCTCCTGGATTGGGTCCGGTTTCCTCATGGATTGGGTCTGGTTTCCTTCTGGATTGGGTCTGGTTTCCTCCTGGATTGGGTCTGGTTTCCTCCTGGATTGGGTCTGGTTTCCTCCTGGATTGGATCTGGTTTCCTCCTGAATTGGGTCTCGTTTCCTCATGGATCGGGTCTGGTTTCCTCATGTATTGGGTCTGGTTTCCTCCTGGATTGGGTCTGGATTCCTCCTGGATTGGGTCTGGTCTCCTTCTGGATTGGGTCTGGTTTCCTCCTGGATTGGGTCTGGTTTCCTCCTGGATTGGGTCAGTTTCCTCCTGAATTGGATCAGGTTTCCTCCTGGATTGGGTCAGTTTTCCTCCTGGATTGGGTCAGTTTTCCTCCTGGATTGTGTCAGGTTTGCTCCTGGATTGGGCCTGGTTTCCTCCTGGATTGGGTCTGGTTTCCTCCTGGATTGGGTCTGGTTTCCTCCTGGATTGGGTCTGGCTTCCTCCTGGATTGGGTCTGGCTTCCTCCTGGATTGGATCTGATTTCCTCCTGGATTGGGTCAGGTTCCCTCCTGGATTGGATCAGGTTTCCTCCTGGATTGGCTCAGCTGTCCTCCTGGATTGGGTCAGGTTTCTTCCTGGATTTGGTCTGGTTTCATCCTGGATTGTATCTGCTTTCCTCCTCGATTGCGTCTGGTTTCCTCCTGGATTGGGTCTGGTTTCCTGCTGGATTGGGTGTGGATTCCACCTGGATTGAGTCTGGTTTCCTCCTGGATTGTGTCTTGTTTCCTCCTGGATTGGGTCTGCTTTCCTCCTGGATTGGGTCTGCATTCCTCCTGGATTCGGTCTGGTTCCCTCCTGGATTAGGTCTTGTTTCCTCCTGGATTGTGTCTGGTTTGCTCCTGGATTGGGTCTGGTTTCCTCCTGGATTGGGTCTGGTTTCCTCCTGGATTGGGTCTGGTTTCCTCCTTGGATTGGGTCTGGTTTCCTTCTGGATTGGGTCTGATTTCCTCCTGGATTGGGTCTGGTTTCCTCCTGGATTGGGTCTGGTTTCCTCCTGGATTGGATCTGGTTTCCTCCTGGATTGGGTCTGGTTTCCTCATGGATTGGGTCTGGTTTCCTCCTGGATTGGGTCTGGTTTCCTCCTGAATTGGGTCTGGTTTCCAC
>NW_028226573.1:0-32488 GCF_052327205.1 Somniosus microcephalus
GGTGAATGTTTAAGGTGGGGGAGGGAGTGAGTGTTTAAGGTGGGGGAGGGAGTGAGTGTTTAAGGTGGGGGAGGGAGTGAGTGTTTAAGGTGGGGGAGGGAGTGAATGTTTAAGGTGGGGGAGGGGGTGAGTGTTTAAGGTGGGGGAGGAGTGAGTGTTTCAGGTGGGGGAGGGGGTGAATGTTTAAGGTGGGGGAGGGGGTGAGTGTTTAAGGTGGTGGAGGGAGTGAGTGTTTAAGGTGGGGGAGGGAGTGAATGTTTAAGGTGGGGGAGGGAGTGAGTGTTTAAGGTGGTGGAGGGAGTGAGTGTTTAAGGTGGGGGAGGGGGTGAATGTTTAAGGTGGTGGAGGGGGTGAATGTTTAAGGTGGGGGAGGGAGTGAGTGTTTAAGGTGGGGGAGGGAGTGAGTGTTTAAGGTGGGGGAGGGAGTGAGTGTTTAAGGTGGGGGAGGGAGTGAGTGTTTAAGGTGGGGGAGGGAGTGAGTGTTTAAGGTGGGGGAGGGAGTGAATGTTTAAGGTGGGGGAGGGAGTGAGTGTTTAAGGTGGGGGAGGGAGTGAGTGTTTAAGGTGGGGGAGGGGGTGAATGTTTAAGGTGGGGGAGGGAGTGAATGTTTAAGGTGGGGGAGGGAGTGTGTGTTTAAGGTGGGGGAGGGGGTGAGTGTTTAAGGTGGTGGAGGGAGTGAATGTTTAAGGTGGGGGAGGGAGTGAGTGTTTAAGGTGGGGGATGGGGTGAGTGTTTAAGGTGGGGGAGGGAGTGAGTGTTTAAGGTGGGGGAGGGTGTGAGTGTTTAAGGTGGGGGAGGGAGTGAATGTTTAAGGTGGGGGATGGGGTGAGTGTTTAAGGTGGTGGAGGGAGTGAATGTTTAAGGTGGGGGAGGGAGTGAGTGTTTAAGGTGGGGGATGGGGTGAGTGTTTAAGGTGGGGGAGGGAGTGAGTGTTTAAGGTGGGGGAGGGAGTGAGTGTTTAAGGTGGGGGAGGGGGTGAATGTTTAAGGTGGGGGAGGGGGTGAATGTTTAAGGTGGGGGAGGGGGTGAATGTTTAAGGTGGGGGAGGGAGTGAGTGTTTAAGGTGGGGGAGGGAGTGAGTGTTTAAGGTGGGGGAGGGAGTGAGTGTTTAAGGTGGGGGAGGGAGTGAGTGTTTAAGGTGGGGGAGGGAGTGAGTGTTTAAGGTGGGGGAGGGAGTGAGTGTTTAAGGTGGGGGAGGGAGTGAGTGTTTAAGGTGGTGGAGGGAGTGAGTGTTTCAGGTGGTGGAGGGAGTGAATGTTTAAGGTGGGGGAGGGAGTGAGTGTTTAAGGTGGGGGAGGGAGTGAGTGTTTAAGGTGGGGGAGGGAGTGAGTGTTTAAGGTGGTGGAGGGAGTGAGTGTTTAAGGTGGGGGAGGGAGTGAGTGTTTAAGGTGGGGGAGGGAGTGAGTGTTTAAGGTGGGGGAGGGAGTGAGTGTTTAAGGTGGGGGAGGGAGTGAATGTTTAAGGTGGGGGAGGGAGTGAATGTTTAAGGTGGGGGAGGGGGTGAATGTTTAAGGTGGGGGAGGGAGTGAGTGTTTAAGGTGGGGGAGGGAGTGAGTGTTTAAGGTGGGGGAGGGAGTGAGTGTTTAAGGTGGGGGAGGGAGTGAGTGTTTAAGGTGGTGGAGGGAGTGAATGTTTAAGGTGGGGGAGGGAGTGAGTGTTTAAGGTGGTGGAGGGAGTGAATGTTTAGGGTGGGGGAGGGGGTGAGTGTTTAAGGCGGGGGAGGGGGTGAGTGTTTAAGGCGGGGGAGGGAGTGAGTGTTTAAGGCGGGGGAGGGGGTGAATGTTTAAGGCGGGGGAGGGAGTGAGTGTTTAAGGTGGGGGAGGGAGTGAATGTTTAAGGTGGGGGAGGGAGTGAATGTTTGAGGTGGGGGAGGGGGTGAATGTTTAAGGTGGGGGAGGGAGTGAATGTTTAAGGTGGGGGAGGGAGTGAATGTTTAAGGTGGGGGAGGGAGTGAATGTTTAAGGTGGGGGAGGGGGTGAATGTTTAAGGTGGGGGAGGGAGTGAATGTTTAAGGTGGGGGAGGGAGTGAATGTTTAAGGTGGTGGAGGGAGTGAGTGTTTAAGGTGGGGGAGGGAGTGAGTGTTTAAGGTGGGGGAGGGGGTGAGTGTTTAAGGTGGGGGAGGGAGTGAATGTTTAAGGTGGAGGAGGGAGTGAATGTTTAAGGTGGGGGAGGGAGTGAATGTTTAAGGTGGGGGAGGGGGTGAATGTTTAAGGTGGGGGAGGGAGTGAGTGTTTAAGGTGGGGGAGGGAGTGAATGTTTAAGGTGGGGGAGGGGGTGAATGTTTAAGGTGGGGGAGGGGGTGAATGTTTAAGGTGGGGGAGGGGGTGAATGTTTAAGGTGGGGGAGGGGGTGAGTGTTTAAGGTGGGGGAGGGAGTGAGTGTTTAAGGTGGGGGAGGGAGTGAATGTTTAAGGTGGGAGAGGGAGTGAGTGTTTAAGGTGGTGGAGGGAGTGAGTGTTTAAGGTGGTGGAGGGAGTGAGTGTTTAAGGTGGGGGAGGGAGTGAGTGTTTAAGGTGGTGGAGGGAGTGAGTGTTTAAGGTGGGGGAGGGAGTGAATGTTTAAGGTGGTGGAGGGAGTGAATGTTTAAGGTGGGGGAGGGGGTGAATGTTTAAGGTGGGGGAGGGGGTGAATGTTTAAGGTGGGGGAGGGGGTGAGTGTTTAAGGTGGGGGAGGGAGTGAGTGTTTAAGGTGGGGGAGGGAGTGAATGTTTAAGGTGGGAGAGGGAGTGAGTGTTTAAGGTGGTGGAGGGAGTGAGTGTTTAAGGTGGTGGAGGGAGTGAGTGTTTAAGGTGGGGGAGGGAGTGAGTGTTTAAGGTGGTGGAGGGAGTGAGTGTTTAAGGTGGGGGAGGGAGTGAATGTTTAAGGTGGTGGAGGGAGTGAATGTTAAAGGTGGTGGAGGGAGTGAGTGTTTAAGGTGGTGGAGGGAGTGAATGTTTAAGGTGGTGGAGGGAGTGAGTGTTTAAGGTGGGGGAGGGAGTGAATGTTTAAGGTGGTGGAGGGAGTGAGTGTTTAAGGTGGTGGAGGGAGTGAATGTTTAAGGTGGTGGAGGGAGTGAGTGTTTAAGGTGGTGGAGGGAGTGAGTGTTTAAGGTGGGGGAGGGAGTGAATGTTTAAGGTGGGGGAGGGGGTGAGTGTTTAAGGTGGGGGAGGGAGTGAGTGTTTAAGGTGGTGGAGGGAGTGAGTGTTTAAGGTGGTGGAGGGAGTGAGTGTTTCAGGTGGTGGAGGGAGTGAGTGTTTCAGGTGGTGGAGGGAGTGAGTGTTTAAGGTGGTGGAGGGAGTGAGTGTTTAAGGTGGGGGAGGGAGTGAATGTTTAAGGTGGGGGAGGGGGTGAGTGTTTAAGGTGGGGGAGGGAGTGAGTGTTTAACGTGGGGGAGGGAGTGAGTGTTTAAGGTGGTGGAGGGAGTGAGTGTTTAAGGTGGGGGAGGGGGTGAGTGTTTAAGGTGGGGGAGGGAGTGAGTGTTTAAGGTGGGGGAGGGAGTGGGTGTTTAAGGTGGGGGAGGGAGTGAATGTTTCAGGTGGGGGAGGGAGTGAGTGTTTAAGGTGGGGGAGGGAGTGAGTGTTTAAGGTGGGGGAGGGAGTGAGTGTTTATGGTGGGGGAGGGGGTGAGTGTTTAAGGTGGGGGAGGGGGTGAATGTTTATGGTGGGGGAGGGGGTGAGTGTTTAAGGTGGGGGAGGGGGTGAATGTTTAAGGTGGGGGAGGGGGTGAATGTTTAAGGTGGTGGAGGGAGTGAGTGTTCAAGGTGGGGGAGGGGGTGAATGTTTAAGGTGGGGGAGGGAGTGAATGTTTAAGGTGGGGGAGGGAGTGAATGTTTAAGGTGGTGGAGGGAGTGAGTGTTCAAGGTGGGGGAGGGGGTGAATGTTTAAGGTGGGGGAGGGAGTGAATGTTTAAGGTGGGGAGGGAGTGAATGTTTAAGGTGGGGGAGGGAGTGAGTGTTTAAGGTGGGGGAGGGAGTGAATGTTTAAGGTGGGGGAGGGAGTGAGTGTTTAAGGTGGTGGAGGGGGTGAATGTTTAAGGTGGGGGAGGGAGTGAGTGTTTAAGGTGGGGGAGGGAGTGAATGTTTAAGGTGGGGGAGGGAGTGAGTGTTTAAGGTGGGGGAGGGAGTGAATGTTTAACGTGGGGGAGGGAGTGAGTGTTTAAGGTGGGGGAGGGAGTGAATGTTTAAGGTGTTGGAGGGAGTGAGTGTTCAAGGTGGGGGAGGGAGTGAATGTTTAAGGTGGGGGAGGGAGTGAGTGTTTAAGGTGGGGGAGGGAGTGAATGTTTAAGGTGTTGGAGGGAGTGAGTGTTCAAGGTGGGGGAGGGAGTGAATGTTGAAGGTGGGGGAGGGAGTGAATGTTTAAGGTGGGGGAGGGAGTGAGTGTTCAAGGTGGGGGAGGGGGTGAATGTTTAAGGTGGGGGAGGGAGTGAATGTTTAAGGTGGGGGAGGGAGTGAGTGTTTAAGGTGGGGGAGGGAGTGAGTGTTTAAGGTGGGGGAGGGAGTGAGTGTTTAAGGTGGGGGAGGGAGTGAGTGTTTAAGCTGGGGGAGGGAGTGAGTGTTTAAGGTGGTGGAGGGGGTGAGTGTTTAAGGTGGGGGAGGGAGTGAGTGTTTAAGGTGGGGGAGGGGGTGAATGTTTAAGGTGGGGGAGGGGGTGAGTGTTTAAGGTGGGGGAGGGAGTGAGTGTTTAAGGTGGTGGAGGGGGTGAGTGTTCAAGGTGGGGGAGGGAGTGAATGTTTAAGGTGGTGGAGGGAGTGAGTGTTTAAGGTGGGGGAGGGGGTGAGTGTTTAAGGTGGGGGAGGGAGTGAGTGTTTAAGGTGGGGGAGGGGGTGAGTGTTTAAGGTGGGGGAGGGAGTGAGTGTTTAAGGTGGGGGAGGGAGTGAATGTTTAAGGTGGGGGAGGGAGTGAGTGTTTAAGGTGGTGGAGGGAGTGAGTGTTTAAGGTGGTGGAGGGAGTGAGTGTTTAAGGTGGGGGAGGGGGTGAGTGTTTAAGGTGGGGGAGGGGGTGAGTGTTTAAGGTGGGGGAGGGGGTGAGTGTTTAAGGTGGGGGAGGGAGTGAGTGTTTAAGGTGGGGGAGGGGGTGAGTGTTTAAGGTGGGGGAGGGAGTGAGTGTTCAAGGTGGGGGAGGGAGTGAGTGTTTAAGGTGGGGGAGGGAGTGAATGTTTATGGGGAGGGAGGGGGTGTTTAAGGTGGGGGAGGGAGTGAGTGTTTAAGGTGGGGGAGGGAGTGAGTATTTCAGGTGGGGGAGGGAGTGAGTGTTTAAGGTGGTGGAGGGAGTGAGTGTTTAAGGTGGGGGAGGGAGTGAATGTTTAAGGTGGTGGAGGGGGTGAATGTTTAAGGCGGGGGAGGGAGTGAATGTTTAAGGTGGGGGAGGGGGTGAATGTTTAAGGTGGGGGAGGGAGTGAGTGTTTAAGGTGGGGGAGGGAGTGAGTGTTTAAGGTGGTGGAGGGAGTGAGTGTTTAAGGTGGGGGAGGGAGTGAGTGTTTAAGGTGGGGGAGGGAGTGAGTGTTTAAGGTGGGGGAGGGAGTGAATGTTTAAGGTGGTGGAGGGAGTGAGTGTTTAAGGTGGGGGAGGGAGTGAATGTTTAAGGTGGGGGAGGGAGTGAGTGTTTAAGGTGGGGGAGGGAGTGAGTGTTTAAGGTGGGGGAGGGAGTGAGTGTTTAAGGTGGGGGAGGGAGTGAATGTTTAAGGTGGGGGAGGGAGTGAATGTTTGAGGTGGGGAGGGGGTGAGTGTTTAAGGTGGGGGAGGGGGTGAATGTTTAAGGTGGGGGAGGGAGTGAGTGTTTAAGCTGGGGGAGGGAGTGAGTGTTTAAGGTGGTGGAGGGGGTGAGTGTTTAAGGTGGGGGAGGGAGTGAGTGTTTAAGGTGGGGGAGGGGGTGAATGTTTAAGGTGGGGGAGGGGGTGAGTGTTTAAGGTGGGGGAGGGAGTGAGTGTTTAAGGTGGTGGAGGGGGTGAGTGTTCAAGGTGGGGGAGGGAGTGAATGTTTAAGGTGGTGGAGGGAGTGAGTGTTTAAGGTGGGGGAGGGGGTGAGTGTTTAAGGTGGGGGAGGGAGTGAGTGTTTAAGGTGGGGGAGGGGGTGAGTGTTTAAGGTGGGGGAGGGAGTGAGTGTTTAGGGTGGGGGAGGGGGTGAGTGTTTAAGGTGGGGGAGGGGGTGAATGTTTAAGGTGGGGGAGGGGGTGAGTGTTTAAGGTGGGGGAGGGGGTGAGTGTTTAAGGTGGGGGAGGGGGTGAGTGTTTAAGGTGGGGGAGGGAGTGAGTGTTTAAGGTGGGGGAGGGAGTGAGTGTTTAAGGTGGGGGAGGGAGTGAATGTTTAAGGTGGGGGAGGGAGTGAATGTTTAAGGTGGGGGAGGGGGTGAGTGTTTAAGGTGGGGGAGGGGGTGAGTGTTTAAGGTGGGGGAGGGAGTGAGTGTTTAAGGTGGGGGAGGGAGTGAGTGTTTAAGGTGGGGGAGGGAGTGAATGTTTAAGGTGGGGGAGGGAGTGAGTGTTTAAGGTGGTGGAGGGAGTGAATGTTTAAGGTGGGGGAGGGAGTGAATGTTTAAGGTGGGGGAGGGGGTGAATGTTTAAGGTGGGGGAGGGAGTGAATGTTTAAGGTGGGGGAGGGAGTGAGTGTTTAAGGTGGGGGAGGGAGTGAGTGTTTAAGGTGGGGGAGGGAGTGAGTGTTTAAGGTGGGGGAGGGAGTGAGTGTTTAAGGTGGGGAAGGGAGTGAGTGTTTAAGGTGGGGGAGGGAGTGAGTGTTTAAGGTGGGGGAGGGAGTGAGTGTTTAAGGTGGGGGAGGGAGTGAGTGTTTAAGGTGGGGGAGGGAGTGAATGTTTAAGGTGGGGGAGGGAGTGAATGTTTCAGGTGGGGGAGGGGGTGAGTGTTTAAGGTGGGGGAGGGAGTGAATGTTTAAGGTGGGGGAGGGAGTGAGTGTTTTAGGTGGGGGAGGGAGTGAGTGTTTAAGGTGGGGGAGGGAGTGAGTGTTTAAGGTGGGGGAGGGAGTGAGTGTTTAAGGTGGGCGAGGGAGTGAGTGTTTAAGGTGGTGGAGGGAGTGAGTGTTTAAGGTGGGGGAGGGAGTGAGTGTTTAAGGTGGGGGAGGGAGTGAGTGTTTAAGGTGGTGGAGGGAGTGAGTGTTTAAGGTGGGGGAGGGAGTGAGTGTTTAAGGTGGGGGAGGGAGTGAGTGTTTAAGGTGGGGGAGGGAGTGAGTGTTTAAGATGGGGGAGGGGGTGAGTGTTTAAGGTGGGGGAGGGAGTGAATGTTTAAGGTGGGGGAGGGAGTGAGTGTTTAAGGTGGGGGAGGGAGTGAGTGTTTAAGGTGGGGGAGGGAGTGAGTGTTTAAGGTGGGGGAGGGAGTGAATGTTTAAGGTGGGGGAGGGAGTGAATGTTTAAGGTGGGGGAGGGGGTGAATGTTTAAGGTGGTGGAGGGAGTGAGTGTTTAAGGTGGGGGAGGGAGTGAATGTTTAAGGTGGGGGAGGGAGTGAGTGTTTAAGGTGGGGGAGGGGGTGAATGTTTAAGGTGGGGGAGGGAGTGAGTGTTTAAGGTGGTGGAGGGAGTGAGTGTTTAAGGTGGGGGAGGGAGTGAGTGTTTAAGGTGGTGGAGGGAGTGAGTGTTTAAGGTGGGGGAGGGGGTGAATGTTTAAGGTGGGGGAGGGGGTGAATGTTTAAGGTGGGGGAGGGGGTGAATGTTTAAGGTGGGGGAGGGAGTGAGTGTTTAAGGTGGGGGAGGGAGTGAGTGTTTAAGGTGGGGGAGGGGGTGAGTGTTTAAGGTGGTGGAGGGAGTGAGTGTTTAAGGTGGGGGAGGGAGTGAGGGCTAGATTTTCAGTTTCGGCAGTTTTGGGGCGCTAGCTTTAGCGCCCGCCCGAAGTTAGCGCCCGCCCCAAAGTAGCGCCCCGTTGCCGGGAATTCAGTGGCTTCGCCCTAAGAGGTTGGTGGAGCGCTAAAAGAGGCGTTCCACTACTCTCTTTAGGCGCTAAGCCGGCGGTCCAGAGGGATAGCGCCCAGGCGGGGCGCAGCACGGGTGCGGTCATTTTTGCACTGACAGCAGACCCCGTGGTGCCGACCAGCTCTTAAAGGGGGAAGGGACGAATTAGTCTGCTGCCACGCCCTGCACACTGCAGCCTTGCAAAGAGGCCTCAACACTACTGCTCAGCCCCAGGGAGTCATGGCAACGCCAGAGAAGGCCCGTCAGCGTGCCCTGCGCTTCTCAGAGGGTGATCTGGACATCATGCTCACAGCTCTGGAGGTGAGGCGCAAGATCTTGTTTCCAGACAGTGGGAGGAATCCAACCCACCACGACTACACCAAAGCCTGGAAGCAGATCGCCCAGAGGGTGACATTCACCGGCGAGGCCCCCAGGACCCACACACAATGCCGTAAGAAGTACAACGATCTGACCAGGATTGTGAGGGTGAGTAGCCTTTCCAGTCTCCTCCTCATTCTTGCATGTACACCTGACATGATGGGCAAAGGGACCTGAAAGTCCTTTTGGCCAGCCCTCAGCCAGCAGCATTGGGACAGTCATGAGCATCAAATGGCCATTCGGCACTCTACACTTTGGCCAAGCTATTCCACCATGGGAGGCAGTGCACACTACATCAGGGCTTCACTCTGTCCAAGCTATTCCACCATGGGAGGCAGTGCACACTACATCAGGGCTTCACTGCGCCCTTACAGCCCGTCCTTTCTCTTGCAGGCTAAAGTAGCGTTTAATCGCCAGGCCCGTGCCAGGGGTGGCCGCGCCAAGCTGCAGAAGCTCACTCGGCTGGAGGAGCGCGTGTGTGTGCTCATGGGAGCACGTGTGATTGTCCCCACAGCGTGCGGTGTATCCGACCCTCCACTGCCCGGCAATGGTAAGGACCTCGCCTTTTGGCCCTCTCGCGTCGCACTGGCCCATCCGAGCTACCTCCTTTGCCACTGTCCCACCAATGCGCTGAATCCCACCAGTCCTAACTCCCTCGCTGACGCCGTCTCCTCACTCTGAAGCTACTCTTGTGCATTCCTGCTTTCAGCTGGTGACGACCAGGACCCTGAGGCTGCCAGTGACAGCACCTCCAACCAGGAGGAGGAGGAGGAGCAAGCCGGACCTTCGGGGGAACAGTCACGTCCCGCAGGAGAGGAGGAAATGCTCGACACCTCCTCACTGGACGAGTGCCTGGAGGAACTGTCGCAGGGCAATGCAGCTTCTGGGACCAGTGGCGTCCAGCCACCCAGCAGCCGTGCGCGTGGCCCGCGGCCTTCCCCCCAAAGGGGGGAAGGATCAGAGGGGAGTGCTGCTGCTCGGCACACTCGCCGTCACCAACGCGGCAAGGGTCCCCTAGTTCGGCCCCCTCCTCCCCAGCGGGAGAGTCGCGACTCCAGTCCGGACACCTTCACTTCGGAGGAGGTGCGGAAGCTCGATCAGATGGCCGACGACTCGGACCGGCGCCACACGGAGCTCATGAGCGTGGTGGGGCGCATGCCTGAGGCCATCGAGTCGCTGGCGACCAGTGTGCGCGAGTTCGGGGCAGCAACTGCCGCGACTGGCCGCATGCTAACTGATGCCGTCAAGACCCTGGCGGATGTGATGCGCGCGCACACCAGGACCAGAGGGCCACTCACTGCTGCCACACGCGCTGTCTCAGGCAGGCATCGCCAGGGCAGGCGCCGCGCTGGACCATCCCAGCAAGCCGGCCGTCGGCTGATTGCTGCGGATCCTGCAGTGCGGGCCCGGCCGAGTGCCACCGCGCCACAGCACCAGCCAGCGCATCCCAGACGCCAGCTGGCCCACATTGCACCATCCGTCGCCGCCATTCCCCCTCTGGGGCGTCAAGGGCAAGCGGCTGCAGCTGATGGTGGCCAGGCTCAGGCGCGCCACTCAGGAGACGGCCCCTCGAGGCCCAAACGCCGTGTAGGCCGCCCCCCAGCGGCATCTGGCGGAAGGGCATCTGAGCCTCAGGCGCCTTCCCCCAGCCTCGCAGCAGCCACTGGGCAGAGCTTGCGAAGGAGCAGCAGGCAGGGCAGGGGAGGCAAAATGCTGGCCAAGGTCTCGCCCTCGCGGGCCACTCAGTAGAGGGTGTGGCCAGCTTTCCTTTAATATGGCGGTGGCCATCTTTATTTTGCCCATGGTTGTGCTTTTGGAGGGCTTTTTTTTTGCGTTAGGCCGACGTTGAGGCCCGGTTTCAATAAAGGTGGAGTGGCTCCTCCCCAGTTTGTGGGAGTGAGTCGTTTGTTGGGCTTTTTGTGGGGCCCGTTTATTGTTTTTGGGGATTCATGTGGGAAGGGCTTTTCATTTTTGTTTAATAAAAAATTATCTTTATTCATGCAGTCTCCATGGTTGTTCTTCTTAGTGTTTGTTGGCTTCGCCGGCTGAGGGCTTGCGGAGCGGCTGCATTCATCTTCCCTCATGGCCCCTGGCCATTCCCTGACAGGGGGCTTAGAAGTACCGTGTAATAAGGTGGCGTCGTGCGGCCCTTGGCCCTGGTCGCTCCCTCCTGGGAACGTACTCCTGCTCCTCCTCCTCCTCCTCCTCCTCCTCCTCATGCTCCTCCTGCTCCTCCTCCTGAGGTGCTGGTCCAACGTCAGGTGGCAGTGCCTGAGTCCTGCGGATAGCCAGGTTGTGTAGCATGCAGCAAACCACCACAAATTGGGAGACCCGGTCCGGCGAATACTGGAGAGCTCCTCCGGAGCGATCAAGGCAGCGGAACCGCTGCTTGAGGACCCCAATAGTTAGCTCGATGATGTTGCGGGTGGTTTGATGGCTCTCGTTGTAGGCCTCTTCAGCAGCGGTCCTGGGCGCGCGGAGCGGGGTCATGAGCCAGGTGCACAAAGGATAGCCTTTGTCCCCGAGTAGCCATCCTCTTGGGGGAGGCTGTGCCTGGAACATGTCATGCACAGTACTCTGCCGCAGGATAAAGGCATCGTGGCTGCTGCCTGGGAAGCTGGCATTGACTGCCATGATGCGCTGCTTGTGGTCACAGACCAGCTGCACATTCAGAGAATGGTAGCCCTTCCTGTTGCGATACTGCTCGCCATGCTCCAGAGGGGCCCGCAAAGCCACATGCGTACAGTCAATGGCGCCCTGCACCAAGGGGAATTCCCCGAGTCTGGAAAATCCCAATGCGCGCTGATGCTGGCTCTCCAGGGCCATGGGGAAGGAGATGAATTGGCTTCTCCTTCTGAACAGTGCTTCGGTCACCTGGCGGATGCAGCGATGCGCGCCGTACTGGGAGATGTTTGCTATGTCCCCAGCAGCGTATTGGAAGGAGCCGGTGGCATAGAAGTTCAATGCCACTGTCACCTTCACTTCCACCGACAGAGACGTCCTGCACCTGAGCTTTGGCCGCAGATCTCGGCGAAGCAGGTGGCAGATCTCTGCAATCACCCCCTTCCGGAATCGGAGCCTTTTAACACATCGCGCGGCACTCATGTTTAGGTAGGAGCGCTGCTGGCGGTATAGCCTGACTGGGTAAGGCCTACGTGGCCGACGCCTGTAGCCCCCTCTGCCTCTAGCCAGGGCTGCCCCTCTCACAATACGTCTGCGAGCCCTACGGACATGGAGCTGCAGCTCCGCGTTGGCACCCCATGCAACCCCCATCAAATCCTGGCAAACACTCTAATTTCCAAATGGCCACTTGCAGCGCTGTTGCCTGAGTCCAAAAATACCTGGCTCTTGCTGCTTGAAACCAGTTAGCTATCCTCCTTGTTGTGTCTCCAGAAATGCGTTGCACAAGACTGTTTTCTGAAATAATGGATGGCCTTTATACTGGAGAGGACGTTCCCTTTAATTAGCGCCCCCCGGGGCCCGCGCTGGTTGTGTTGCGTTCCTTTTTCCAAACGCTCCGGCCGCCCGCCGCACAATGGGGCGGTCCGACTGAAGTTTGCAATCGGGGCGGCCAAAGGGCGTTGCACGAGGATGTGACGTCATTTTCTGCGCGCGCATCCGGGCGGGCGCTAAACTTTGCGCCGGCGCTAACGGGCAACTTAATTTGGGGCGGGGCGCAAACTGCGCTGCGCCCGGGCGCTACACGCATAGCGCCCGGAAATCACTTCTCTTAAGGCGCTAACTGCTGGCGCAAGCAACTGAAAATCTAGCCCTGAGTGTTTAAGGTGGGGGAGGGAGTGAATGTTTAAGGTGGGGGAGGGAGGGAGTGTTTAAGGTGGTGGAGGGAGTGAATGTTTAAGGTGGGGGAGGGAGTGAATGTTTAAGGTGGGGGAGGGAGTGAGTGTTTAAGGTGGTGGAGGGAGTGAATGTTTAAGGTGGAGGAGGGAGTGAGTGTTTAAGGTGGTGGAGGGAGTGAATGTTTAAGGTGGTGGAGGGAGTGAATGTTTAACGTGGGGGAGGGGGTGAATGTTTAAGGTGGGGGAGGGAGTGAATGTTTAAGGTGGGGGAGGGGGTGAGTGTTTAAGGTGGGGGAGGGAGTGAATGTTTAAGGTGGGGGAGGGGGTGAGTGTTTAAGGTGGTGGAGGGAGTGTTTAAGGTGGTGGAGGGAGTGAGTGTTTAAGGTGGGGGAGGGAGTGAGTGTTTAAGGTGGGGGAGGGAGTGAGTGTTTAAGGTGGTGGAGGGAGTGAATGTTTAAGGTGGGGGAGGGAGTGAGTGTTTAAGGTGGGGGAGGGAGTGAGTGTTTAAGGTGGGGGAGGGGGTGAGTGTTTAAGGTGGGGGAGGGAGTGAATGTTTAAGGTGGGGGAGGGGGTGAGTGTTTAAGGTGGTGGAGGGAGTGTTTAAGGTGGTGGAGGGAGTGAGTGTTTAAGGTGGGGGAGGGAGTGAGTGTTTAAGGTGGGGGAGGGAGTGAGTGTTTAAGGTGGTGGAGGGAGTGAATGTTTAAGGTGGGGGAGGGAGTGAGTGTTTAAGGTGGGGGAGGGAGTGAGTGTTTAAGGTGGGGGAGGGAGTGAGTGTTTAAGGTGGGGGAGGGAGTGAGTGTTTAAGGTGGGGGAGGGAGTGAGTGTTTAAGGTGGGGGAGGGAGTGAGTGTTTAAGGTGGTGGAGGGAGTGAGTGTTTAAGGTGGGGGAGGGAGTGAGTGTTTAAGGTGGGGGAGGGAGTGAGTGTTTAAGGTGGGGGAGGGAGTGACTGTTTAAGGTGGGGGAGGGAGTGAGTGTTTAAGGTGGGGGAGGGAGTGAGTGTTTAAGGTGGGGGAGGGAGTGAGTGTTTAAGGTGGGGGAGGGAGTGAGTGTTTAAGGTGGGGGAGGGAGTGAATGTTTAAGGTGGGGGAGGGGGTGAGTGTTTAAGGTGGGGGAGGGAGTGAATGTTTAAGGTGGGGGAGGGGGTGAGTGTTTAAGGTGGGGGAGGGAGTGAGTGTTTAAGGTGGTGGAGGGGGTGAGTGTTTAAGGTGGTGGAGGGGGTGAGTGTTTAAGGTGGTGGAGGGAGTGAGTGTTTAAGGTGGGGGAGGGAGTGAATGTTTAAGGTGGGGGAGGGAGTGAATGTTTAAGGTGGGGGAGGGGGTGAGTGTTTAAGGTGGGGGAGGGAGTGAGTGTTTAAGGTGGTGGAGGGGGTGAGTGTTTAAGGTGGTGGAGGGGGTGAGTGTTTAAGGTGGTGGAAGGGGTGAGTGTTTAAGGCGGTGGAGGGAGTGAGTGTTTAAGGTGGGGGAGGGAGTGAATGTTTAAGGTGGTGGAGGAGGTGAGTGTTTAAGGTGGTGGAGGGAGTGAATGTTTAAGGTGGTGGAGGAGGTGAGTGTTTAAGGTGGTGGAGGGGGTGAGTGTTTAAGGTGGGGGAGGGAGTGAATGTTTAAGGTGGGGGAGGGGGTGAGTGTTTAAGGTGGGGGAGGGGGTGAATGTTTAAGGTGGGGGAGGGAGTGAATGTTTAAGGTGGGGGAGGGAGTGAGTGTTTAAGGTGATGGAGGGAGTGAATGTTTAAGGTGGGGGAGGGACTGAGTGTTTAAGGTGGGGGAGGGAGTGAGTGTTTAAGGTGGTGGAGGGAGTGAGTGTTTAAGGTGGGGGAGGGAGTGAGTGTTTAAGGTGGGGGAGGGAGTGAGTGTTTAAGGTGGGGGAGGGAGTGAATGTTTAAGGTGGGGGAGGGAGTGAGTGTTTAAGGTGGGGGAGGGAGTGAATGTTTAAGGTGGGGGAGGGAGTGAGTGTTTAAGGTGGTGGAGGGAGTGAATGTTTAAGGTGGGGGAGGGAGTGAGTGTTTAAGGTGGGGGAGGGAGTGAGTGTTTAAGGTGGGGGAGGGAGTGAATGTTTAAGGTGGGGGAGGGGGTGAATGTTTAAGGTGGTGGAGGGAGTGAGTTTTTCAGGTGGGGGAGGGAGTGAGTGTTTAAGGTGTGGGAGGGAGTGAGTGTTTAAGGTGGGGGAGGGAGTGAATGTTTAAGGTGGGGGAGGGAGTGAGTGTTTAAGGTGGTGGAGGGAGTGAGTGTTTAAGGTGGGGGAGGGAGTGAGTGTTTAAGGTGGGGGAGGGAGTGAGTGTTTAAGGTGGGGGAGGGAGTGAGTGTTTAAGGTGGGGGAGGGAGTGAGTGTTTAAGGTGGGGGAGGGGGTGAATGTTTAAGGTGGGGGAGGGAGTGAATGTTTAAGGTGGGGGAGGGGGTGAGTGTTTAAGGTGGGGGAGGGACCACATCCAAAGGCAAAAAATATCGATCTTTGCTAAAGCCCTGAAGGACGTCGCTTTTAACCGGGTCCATACCTCGACTCCACGAGGACCCCCCCCCCCGACCACCAGAGATCAGCGGGGTACATATCAGGAACACTACAAAGACCACCACCACACCAATTTTTTTTTTTTACAATTTAAATCGCTTTATTGGCATGATAAGTTACATCTTATGTTGCCAAAGCATCAAAATACATTTATGGTTTAGCACATAAACGCAGTTCTATTCATACAGTGTATAAACAGGTATATCCCTGAGTGTATAAATATACATTCGCATTGTTTATATATATTTTTTTCTTAGTTTACTGGTTGTCCCTCTGTTCATGGCAAGCTGTAACATAGTGCGCCGCCAGTGTTATACAGCTTCTCTCCTCTCCCAGTAGGAATGGGAGTTTTTGGTTGTCATTCAGATTTCTGAAATCAGGGCATATTTGTGAGAATTTTTGGTAGAAATTCTCCCTGATGCCCTGATATTTTCCACAGGCTGTGAGGAAGTGCATCTCTGTCTCCACCACTCCCTGACTGCAGTGAGAGCATATCCTGTCCTCTCTTGGCAGCCTGGTCTGCCTGTGTCTGCCTTTTTCGATCGCGAGGCTATGTTCGCTAAGTCTGTACCTTGTCAAGGTTCTTCTCAGTTTGTTATCCTTTACCATGGTCAGGTAATCAGCTATGTTGTATTGTCTGTTTAGGGCCAAGTAGCAATTGAGTTTGCTTTGGGTTTTTGTTGTTTCTGCCCAATATGTCAGATATTTTTCCTTTTGCTTAGCGACGATTGTGTTGGGTCGAATTCTTTGTGTTACCCTGTCACTGTCCTGGGGCTGGTTATTGTTAGTATTGTTAGTAGTTACTTCACTGAGTCCCAGGACTAGTTGACTGAGGGTATTCTTCTTTATGGTCAGCTCTTGGCATTTCAGGGCGTCGTAGTGATAGCATTGGGGATTGCTCATTTGTAGGTGATTCCAAAATTTGGTGGCTCTTTTTTGGATAGTGATTATTAATGGGTATTGGCCTAGTTCCGCCCTGCATGCATTGTTTACTGTTTTCCTTTGAGTCCGGAGGATACTTTTACAGAATTCTGCATGTAGGATCTCAATTGGGTGTTTGTCCCATTTTGCAAATTCTTGTTGAGTTAGCGGTCCCCATACCTCACTGCCATAGAGTGCAATTGGTTCAATTACTGATTTGAAAATTTTGAGCCAAATGCTAATTGGGATTTCTATTTGGATTGATTTTTTGATGGCATAGAAAGCCCTTCTTGCTTTCTCTTTCAGTTCATTCACAGCCAGTTTGAAGTTTCCCGTAGAACTGATTTTTAAGCCCGAGACCGGAGAGGATCCCCATGCAAAACAACATTATCAGACCTGCACCACTCCTGTCCCACAGGGGAATAGGACCGCTACCAGCCAGACAGAGGGAGAGATGCACAGGACGTACGCAATACCTCAGACAGAAACAATCCATTAAGAGACAATAAGCAGATGTGCAGCAGCATCTACTTCCGCCTTATGGATCAAGGACTAATTAATAGAAAGAACTGTAACCAAATTGTATTAACTTTTGTAGACAACTGGGGTGATTTTTTTTTCCCCACACTTAGACACGACAAACACGTACCACTCTTTAACCTATCATAGAAAAAGATAAAACTTAACATGAAATCCTTATATATTTCGACCTGGAATATCCAAGGTCTACGCTCTTCAGTGCGAGAAGTGAAGAGTAGGACCCCAGAGTTCATAGAGGAAACTAAAGATCTAGATATTATCATTTTACAGGAAACTTGGTATAAAGGAAAAGGACACACCGGCTGTCCCCAAGGGTACACTGAGCTAGTGGTCCCCTCCAATAAATTACCAAGTGTAACCCAAGGCAGAGACTCCGGAGGCATACTGATCTGGTTTAAAACAGAACTTAAGAATTACATCAAATTTATAAAAAAGGGCGAAAACCATATGTGGCTCAAACTTGAGAGGGAGATTATCTCAAACACCCAAGATTTGCGCACTTTATATCCCTCCAATCGATTCCCCGTACTACAAAGAGGACACCTTCTCCAACATGGAGGGGGAAATTATCCAATACCAGGCCCAGGGGAACGTGTTGATCTGTGGGGACCTCAATTCAAGAACGGGCGAAGAACCAGACTTCACCAATAATCAGGGAAACAATTACGTATTCGGGAATAACCACTTTGACATCCCTTCCCTTCCATACAGGCATAACTGCGACAAGCAGTCAAATACCAACGGTAAACAGCTACTACAGCTCTGTCGAAACCTGGGTCTGTACATTGTCAATGGTAGGTTCATAGGAGACCTCCTAGGAAGATCGACCTACTGCTCACCTCTTGGCTGCAGCACAGTAGACTATATGATTACAGACTTGGACCCATCCTCTTTCAGAGCATTCACAGTCAAACCACAAACAACACTGTCAGATCACAGCCAAATTACTATGTTTCTCAAAAAGACAGAAACAAACAACATAGAAACACAACCCAGTAAACTGTACAACACCAAAAAATCGTACAGATGGGCCAAAAACGACACGGAAAAATACCAGAAAACAATTAGCAATGCATCAACTCAAGCTCTCTTAGACACCTTTCTGGATAACATATACACTCACAATAAAGAAGGCGTAAACCGGGCAGTTAGTAAACTAAACAATATTTTTGATAATTTGGCAACAAATGCAAACTTGAAAGCTCGCAAGAACAAACCCAAAACAAAAAACTATGAAAAATGGTTTGACCATGATTGCCATAACATGAGGAAAAAACTTAGAAAACTATCAAACCAAAAACACAGACATCCAGAAAACGAGGAATTACGCCTTACTTATTGTCAGACGCTAACACAATACAGAAACACACTCAGGACCAAAAAAGAGCAATTTATTAAGAATACACTCAGCTCCATGGAGGAATCCATTGAGTCGAATTGTTTCTGGGACAACTTGAAAACACTACACAAAAAACAACACGACGATTTGTCCATTCAAAATGGGGACACATGGGTAAACCACTTTGAAAAATTATACCAGAAAAACACACTAAGACCAGAGCAACACCAAATACGCAAAAAACTGGAAAAGCTTGAAATGGCCATAAAAGATAACCAAAACCCGCTAGACGCCATAATAACAGAAAAAGAACTTCTTGAAAAACTCAAGGACCTGCGACCAGGAAAAGCTTGCGGGACAGACGGCATACTAAACGAGATGATTAAACACGCAGACGACAAACTGAAACTGGCTATCCTAAAACTCTTCAACTTGGTTCTGAGTGTCGGTTATTTCCCTGACATCTGGAACAAAGGACTCATAACACCCATATACAAAAGTGGGGACAAAATCGACCCAAACAACTATCGAGGCATCTGTGTAAACAGTAACCTGGGGAAGGTATTCTGTAGCATCATAAACAAAAGACTTATAAACTTCCTTGAAGAGCACAATGTCTTGAGTAAAAGCCAAATTGGATTCCTGCCAAACTATAGAACATCCGATCATATCTTCACCCTACAGACCCTAATTGACAAACACGTTCACCATAACAAAAGCAAAATCTACGCATGCTTTGTAGATTTCCAGAAGGCTTTCGACTCCATCTGGCATGACGGTTTATTCCTGAAACTTATCGAAAGCGGGGTAGGAGGTAAAACATATGATGTAATTAAATCAATGTATACAAACAATAAATGTGCAGTTAAAATTGGAGACAAACAAACAAAATACTTCCCACAGGGGCGGGGGGTGACGCAGGGCTCGCCAATCTCACCGACACTCTTTAATATTTACATTAATGGATTGGCAAAACTACTTGAACAATCTACAGCACCCGGCCTCACCCTATATGAATCCAAGGTTAAATTCCTCCTCTATGCAGACGACCTGGTTCTGCTGTCACCTACTAAAGAGGGTCTACAGCAGAACCTGGACCTGCTGGAGTCGTACTGCCAGACTTGGGCCCTGACAATAAATCCCCAAAAAACCAAAGTCCTTGTGTTCCAGCAAAGATCCAAACAACATGGACCCACAATAAATTTCACAGTAGGAACAACCAAAATTGAACAAACCACTCACTACACATACTTGGGCTTAAAAATCAGTTCTACGGGAAACTTCAAACTGGCTGTGAATGAACTGAAAGAGAAAGCAAGAAGGGCTTTCTATGCCATCAAAAAATCAATCCAAATAGAAATCCCAATTAGCATTTGGCTCAAGATTTTCAAATCAGTAATTGAACCAATTGCACTCTATGGCAGTGAGGTTTGGGGACCACTAACACAACAAGATTTTGCAAAATGGGACAAACACCCAATTGAGATCCTACATGCGGAATTCTGTAAAAGTATCCTCCGGACTCAAAGGAAAACAGTAAACAACGCATGCAGGGCGGAACTAGGCCAATACCCATTAATAATCACTATCCAAAAAAGAGCCACCAAATTTTGGAATCACCTACAAATGAGCAACCCCCAATGCTATCACTACGACGCCCTGAAATGCCAAGAGCTGACCATAAAGAAGAATACCCTCAGTCAACTAGTCCTGGGACTCAGTGAAGTAACTTATAACAATACTAACAATAACCAGCCCCAGGACAGTGACAGGGTAACACAAAGAATTCGACCCAACACAATCGTCGCTAAGCAAAAGGAAAAATATCTGTCATATTGGGCAGAAACAACAAAAACCCAAAGCAAACTCAATTGCTACTTGGCCCTAAACAGACAATACAACATAGCTGATTACCTGACCATGGTAAAGGATAACAAACTGAGAAGAACCTTGACAAGGTACAGACTTAGCGAACATAGCCTAGCGATCGAAAAAGGCAGACACAGGCAGACCAGGCTGCCAAGAGAAGACAGGATATGCTCTCACTGCAGTCAGGGAGTAGTTGAGACAGAGATGCACTTCCTCACAGCCTGTGGAAAATATCAGGGCATCAGAGAGAATTTCTATCAAAAATTCTCACAAATATGCCCTGAATTCAGAAATCTGACTGACAACCAAAAACTCCCATTCCTACTGGGGGAGGAGAGAAGCTGTGTAACACTGGCGGCACACTATGTTACAGCTTGCCATGAACAGAGGGACAACCAGTAAACTAAGACAAGAGTATATATAAACAAGGCGAAAATATATTTATAAACTCAGGGATATACCTGTTTATACACTGTATGAATGGAACCGCGTTTATGTGTTCAACCATAAATGTATTTTGATGCTTTGGCAACATAAGATGTACCTTATCATGCCAATAAAGCGATTTGTATTGTATTGTATTGAGTGTTTAAGCTGGGGGAGGGGGTGAATGTTTAAGGTGGGGGAGGGAGTGAATGTTTAAGGTGGGGGAGGGGGTGAATGTTTAAGGTGGGGGAGGGGGTGAGTGTTTAAGGTGGTGGAGGGAGTGAGTGTTTAAGGTGGGGGAGGGGGTGAATGTTTAAGGTGGTGGAGGGAGTGAGTGTTTAAGGTGGTGGAGGGAGTGAATGTTTAAGGTGGGGGAGGGGGTGAGTGTTTAAGGTGGGGGAGGGAGTGAGTGTTTAAGGTGGGGGAGGGAGTGAGTGTTTAAGGTGGGGGAGGGAGTGAGTGTTTAAGGTGGGGGAAGGGGTGAGTGTTTAAGGTGGGGGAGGGAGTGAGTGTTTAAGGTGGGGGAGGGGGTGAATGTTTAAGGTGGGGGAGGGAGTGAGTGTTTGAGGTGGGGAGGGGGTGAATGTTTAAGGTGGGGGAGGGAGTGAATGTTTAAGGTGGGGGAGGGAGTGAATGTTTGAGGTGGGGGAGGGGGTGAATGTTTAAGGTGGGGGAGGGAGTGAATGTTTAAGGTGGGGGAGGGAGTGAGTGTTTAAGGTGGGGGAGGGAGTGAGTGTTTAAGGTGGGGGAGGGAGTGAGTGTTTAAGGTGGGGGAGGGAGTGAATGTTTAAGGTGGGGGAGGGGGTGAATGTTTAAGGTGGGGGAGGGAGTGAGTGTTTAAGGTGGGGGAGGGAGTGAGTGTTTAAGGTGGGGGAGGGGGTGAGTGTTTAAGGTGGGGGAGGGGGTGAATGTTTAAGGTGGGGGAGGGGGTGAATGTTTAAGGTGGGGGAGGGAGTGAGTGTTTGAGGTGGGGGAGGGAGTGAATGTTTGAGGTGGGGGAGGGAGTGAGTGTTTAAGGTGGGGGAGGGAGTGAATGTTTGAGGTGGGGGAGGGAGTGAGTGTTTAAGGTGGTGGAGGGAGTGAGTGTTTAAGGTGGGGGAGGGAGTGAGTGTTTAAGGTGGGGGAGGGAGTGAATGTTTGAGGTGGGGGAGGGAGTGAGTGTTTAAGGTGGGGGAGGGAGTGAGTGTTTAAGGTGGGGGAGGGAGTGAATGTTTGAGGTGGGGGAGGGGGGTGAGTGTTTAAGGTGGGGGAGGGAGTGAGTGTTTAAGGTGGGGGAGGGAGTGAGTGTTTAAGGTGGGGGAGGGAGTGAATGTTTGAGGTGGGGGAGGGAGTGAGTGTTTAAGGTGGGGGAGGGGGTGAGTGTTTAAGGTGGGGGAGGGGGTGAATGTTTAAGGTGGGGGAGGGAGTGAGTGTTTAAGGTGGGGGAGGGAGTGAGTGTTTAAGGTGGTGGAGGGGGTGAATGTTTAAGGTGGGGGAGGGAGTGAGTGTTTAAGGTGGGGGAGGGGGTGAGTGTTTAAGGTGGGGGAGGGGGTGAATGTTTAAGGTGGGGGAGGGAGTGAGTGTTTAAGTTGGGGAGGGAGTGAATGTTTAAGGTGGGGGAGGGAGTGAGTGTTTAAGGTGGTGGAGGGAGTGAGTGTTTAAGCTGGGGGAGGGAGTGAGTGTTTAAGGTGGGGGAGGGAGTGAATGTATAAGGTGGTGGAGGGGGTGAGTGTTTAAGGTGGTGGAGGGAGTGAATGTTTAAGGTGGGGGAGGGGGTGAATGTTTAAGGTGGGGGAGGGGGTGAGTGTTTAAGGTGGGGGAGGGGGTGAGTGTTTGAGGTGGGGGAGGGAGTGAATGTTTAAGGTGGGGGAGGGAGTGAATGTTTAAGGTGGTGGAGGGCGTGAATGTTTAAGGTGGGGGAGGGGGTGAATGTTTAAGGTGGGGGAGGGGGTGAGTGTTTAAGGTGGGGGAGGGGGTGAGTGTTTGAGGTGGGGGAGGGGGTGAGTGTTTAAGGTGGGGGAGGGGGTGAATGTTTAAGGTGGGGGAGGGAGTGAATGTTTAAGGTGGGGGAGGGGGTGAATGTTTAAGGTGGGGGAGGGAGTGAGTGTTTAAGGTGGGGGAGGGAGTGAATGTTTAAGGTGGGGGAGGGAGTGAGTGTTTAAGGTGGGGGAGGGAGTGAATGTTTGAGGTGGGGGAGGGGGTGAATGTTTGAGGTGGGGGAGGGGGTGAATGTTTAAGGTGGAGGAGGGAGTGAGTGTTTAAGGTGGTGGAGGGAGTGAGTGTTTAATGTGGGTGAGGGAGTGAGTGTTTAAGGTGGGGGAGGGAGTGAATGTTTAAGGTGGGGGAGGGAGTGAGTGTTTAAGGTGGGGGAGGGAGTGAGTGTTTAAGGTGGGGGAGGGAGTGAGTGTTTAAGGTGGGGGAGGGAGTGAATGTTTGAGGTGGGGGAGGGGGTGAATGTTTAAGGTGGGGGTGGGAGTGAATGTTTAAGGTGGGGGAGGGAGTGAGTGTTTAAGGTGGTGGAGGGAGTGAATGTTTAAGGTGGTGGAGGGGGTGAGTGTTTAAGGTGGGGGAGGGAGTGAGTGTTTAAGGTGGTGGAGGGAGTGAGTGTTTAAGGTGGGGGAGGGAGTGAGTGTTTAAGGCGGTGGAGGGAGTGAATGTTTAAGGCGGTGGAGGGAGTGAATGTTTAAGGCGGGGGAGGGAGTGAGTGTTTAAGGTGGTGGAGGGAGTGAATGTTTAAGGTGGGGGAGGGGGTGAGTGTTTAAGGTGGGGGAGGGGGTGAGTGTTTTAGGTGGGGGAGGGAGGAGTGTGTTTAAGGTGGGGGAGGGAGTGGGTGTTTAAGGTGCGGGAGGGGGTGAATGTTTAAGGTGGGGGAGGGGGTGAATGTTTAAGGTGGGGGAGGGAGTGGGTGTTTAAGGTGGGGGAGGGAGTGAATGTTTAAGGTGGGGGAGGGGGTGAATGTTTAAGGTGGGGGAGGGAGTGAATGTTTGAGGTGGGGGAGGGAGTGAGTGTTTAAGGTGGGGGAGGGAGTGAGTGTTTAAGGTGGGGGAGGGGGTGAATGTTTAAGGTGGGGGAGGGAGTGAATGTTTGAGGTGGGGGAGGGGGTGAATGTTTAAGGTGGGGGAGGGAGTGAGTGTTTAAGGTGGGGGAGGGAGTGAATGTTTGAGGTGGGGGAGGGGGTGAATGTTTAAGGTGGGGGAGGGAGTGAGTGTTTAAGGTGGGGGAGGGAGTGAATGTTTGAGGTGGGGGAGGGGGTGAATGTTTAAGGTGGGGGAGGGAGTGAGTGTTTAAGGTGGGGGAGGGAGTGAATGTTTGAGGTGGGGGAGGGGGTGAATGTTTAAGGTGGGGGAGGGAGTGAGTGTTTGAGGTGGGGGAGGGAGTGAATGTTTAAGGTGGGGGAGGGAGTGAATGTTTAAGGTGGGGGAGGGAGTGAGTGTTTAAGGTGGGGGAGGGAGTGAGTGTTTAAGGTGGGGGAGGGAGTGAGTGTTTAAGGTGGGGGAGGGAGTGAGTGTTTAAGGTGGGGGAGGGAGTGAGTGTTTAAGGTGGGGGAGGGGGGTGAATGTTTAAGGTGGGGGAGGGAGTGAATGTTTAAGGTGGGGGAGGGGGTGAGTGTTTAAGGTGGGGGAGGGACCACATCCAAAGGCAAAAAATATCGATCTTTGCTAAAGCCCTGAAGGACGTCGCTTTTAACCGGGTCCATACCTCGACTCCACGAGGACCCCCCCCCCGACCACCAGAGATCAGCGGGGGTACATATCAGGAACACTACAAAGACCACCACCACACCAATTTTTTTTTTTTACAATTTAAATCGCTTTATTGGCATGATAAGTTACATCTTATGTTGCCAAAGCATCAAAATACATTTATGGTTTAGCACATAAACGCAGTTCTATTCATACAGTGTATAAACAGGTATATCCCTGAGTGTATAAATATACATTCGCATTGTTTATATATATTTTTTTCTTAGTTTACTGGTTGTCCCTCTGTTCATGGCAAGCTGTAACATAGTGCGCCGCCAGTGTTATACAGCTTCTCTCCTCTCCCAGTAGGAATGGGAGTTTTTGGTTGTCATTCAGATTTCTGAAATCAGGGCATATTTGTGAGAATTTTTGGTAGAAATTCTCCCTGATGCCCTGATATTTTCCACAGGCTGTGAGGAAGTGCATCTCTGTCTCCACCACTCCCTGACTGCAGTGAGAGCATATCCTGTCCTCTCTTGGCAGCCTGGTCTGCCTGTGTCTGCCTTTTTCGATCGCGAGGCTATGTTCGCTAAGTCTGTACCTTGTCAAGGTTCTTCTCAGTTTGTTATCCTTTACCATGGTCAGGTAATCAGCTATGTTGTATTGTCTGTTTAGGGCCAAGTAGCAATTGAGTTTGCTTTGGGTTTTTGTTGTTTCTGCCCAATATGTCAGATATTTTTCCTTTTGCTTAGCGACGATTGTGTTGGGTCGAATTCTTTGTGTTACCCTGTCACTGTCCTGGGGCTGGTTATTGTTAGTATTGTTAGTAGTTACTTCACTGAGTCCCAGGACTAGTTGACTGAGGGTATTCTTCTTTATGGTCAGCTCTTGGCATTTCAGGGCGTCGTAGTGATAGCATTGGGGATTGCTCATTTGTAGGTGATTCCAAAATTTGGTGGCTCTTTTTTGGATAGTGATTATTAATGGATATTGGCCTAGTTCCGCCCTGCATGCATTGTTTACTGTTTTCCTTTGAGTCCGGAGGATACTTTTACAGAATTCTGCATGTAGGATCTCAATTGGGTGTTTGTCCCATTTGCAAATTCTTGTTGAGTTAGCGGTCCCCATACCTCACTGCCATAGAGTGCAATTGGTTCAATTACTGATTTGAAAATTTTGAGCCAAATGCTAATTGGGATTTCTATTTGGATTGATTTTTTGATGGCATAGAAAGCCCTTCTTGCTTTCTCTTTCAGTTCATTCACAGCCAGTTTGAAGTTTCCCGTAGAACTGATTTTTAAGCCCGAGACCGGAGAGGATCCCCATGCAAAACAACATTATCAGACCTGCACCACTCCTGTCCCACAGGGGAATAGGACCGCTACCAGCCAGACAGAGGGAGAGATGCACAGGACGTACGCAATACCTCAGACAGAAACAATCCATTAAGAGACAATAAGCAGATGTGCAGCAGCATCTACTTCCGCCTTATGGATCAAGGACTAATTAATAGAAAGAACTGTAACCAAATTGTATTAACTTTTGTAGACAACTGGGGTGATTTTTTTTCCCCACACTTAGACACGACAAACACGTACCACTCTTTAACCTATCATAGAAAAAGATAAAACTTAACATGAAATCCTTATATATTTCGACCTGGAATATCCAAGGTCTACGCTCTTCAGTGCGAGAAGTGAAGAGTAGGACCCCAGAGTTCATAGAGGAAACTAAAGATCTAGATATTATCATTTTACAGGAAACTTGGTATAAAGGAAAAGGACACACCGGCTGTCCCCAAGGGTACACTGAGCTAGTGGTCCCCTCCAATAAATTACCAAGTGTAACCCAAGGCAGAGACTCCGGAGGCATACTGATCTGGTTTAAAACAGAACTTAAGAATTACATCAAATTTATAAAAAAGGGCGAAAACCATATGTGGCTCAAACTTGAGAGGGAGATTATCTCAAACACCCAAGATTTGCGCACTTTATATCCCTCCAATCGATTCCCCGTACTACAAAGAGGACACCTTCTCCAACATGGAGGGGGAAATTATCCAATACCAGGCCCAGGGGAACGTGTTGATCTGTGGGGACCTCAATTCAAGAACGGGCGAAGAACCAGACTTCACCAATAATCAGGGAAACAATTACGTATTCGGGAATAACCACTTTGACATCCCTTCCCTTCCATACAGGCATAACTGCGACAAGCAGTCAAATACCAACGGTAAACAGCTACTACAGCTCTGTCGAAACCTGGGTCTGTACATTGTCAATGGTAGGTTCATAGGAGACCTCCTAGGAAGATCGACCTACTGCTCACCTCTTGGCTGCAGCACAGTAGACTATATGATTACAGACTTGGACCCATCCTCTTTCAGAGCATTCACAGTCAAACCACAAACAACACTGTCAGATCACAGCCAAATTACTATGTTTCTCAAAAAGACAGAAACAAACAACATAGAAACACAACCCAGTAAACTGTACAACACCAAAAAATCGTACAGATGGGCCAAAAACGACACGGAAAAATACCAGAAAACAATTAGCAATGCATCAACTCAAGCTCTCTTAGACACCTTTCTGGATAACATATACACTCACAATAAAGAAGGCGTAAACCGGGCAGTTAGTAAACTAAACAATATTTTTGATAATTTGGCAACAAATGCAAACTTGAAAGCTCGCAAGAACAAACCCAAAACAAAAAACTATGAAAAATGGTTTGACCATGATTGCCATAACATGAGGAAAAAACTTAGAAAACTATCAAACCAAAAACACAGACATCCAGAAAACGAGGAATTACGCCTTACTTATTGTCAGACGCTAACACAATACAGAAACACACTCAGGACCAAAAAAGAGCAATTTATTAAGAATACACTCAGCTCCATGGAGGAATCCATTGAGTCGAATTGTTTCTGGGACAACTTGAAAACACTACACAAAAAACAACACGACGATTTGTCCATTCAAAATGGGGACACATGGGTAAACCACTTTGAAAAATTATACCAGAAAAACACACTAAGACCAGAGCAACACCAAATACGCAAAAAACTGGAAAAGCTTGAAATGGCCATAAAAGATAACCAAAACCCGCTAGACGCCATAATAACAGAAAAAGAACTTCTTGAAAAACTCAAGGACCTGCGACCAGGAAAAGCTTGCGGGACAGACGGCATACTAAACGAGATGATTAAACACGCAGACGACAAACTGAAACTGGCTATCCTAAAACTCTTCAACTTGGTTCTGAGTGTCGGTTATTTCCCTGACATCTGGAACAAAGGACTCATAACACCCATATACAAAAGTGGGGACAAAATCGACCCAAACAACTATCGAGGCATCTGTGTAAACAGTAACCTGGGGAAGGTATTCTGTAGCATCATAAACAAAAGACTTATAAACTTCCTTGAAGAGCACAATGTCTTGAGTAAAAGCCAAATTGGATTCCTGCCAAACTATAGAACATCCGATCATATCTTCACCCTACAGACCCTAATTGACAAACACGTTCACCATAACAAAAGCAAAATCTACGCATGCTTTGTAGATTTCCAGAAGGCTTTCGACTCCATCTGGCATGACGGTTTATTCCTGAAACTTATCGAAAGCGGGGTAGGAGGTAAAACATATGATGTAATTAAATCAATGTATACAAACAATAAATGTGCAGTTAAAATTGGAGACAAACAAACAAAATACTTCCCACAGGGGCGGGGGGGTGACGCAGGGCTCGCCAATCTCACCGACACTCTTTAATATTTACATTAATGGATTGGCAAAACTACTTGAACAATCTACAGCACCCGGCCTCACCCTATATGAATCCAAGGTTAAATTCCTCCTCTATGCAGACGACCTGGTTCTGCTGTCACCTACTAAAGAGGGTCTACAGCAGAACCTGGACCTGCTGGAGTCGTACTGCCAGACTTGGGCCCTGACAATAAATCCCCAAAAAACCAAAGTCCTTGTGTTCCAGCAAAGATCCAAACAACATGGACCCACAATAAATTTCACAGTAGGAACAACCAAAATTGAACAAACCACTCACTACACATACTTGGGCTTAAAAATCAGTTCTACGGGAAACTTCAAACTGGCTGTGAATGAACTGAAAGAGAAAGCAAGAAGGGCTTTCTATGCCATCAAAAAATCAATCCAAATAGAAATCCCAATTAGCATTTGGCTCAAGATTTTCAAATCAGTAATTGAACCAATTGCACTCTATGGCAGTGAGGTTTGGGGACCACTAACACAACAAGATTTTGCAAAATGGGACAAACACCCAATTGAGATCCTACATGCGGAATTCTGTAAAAGTATCCTCCGGACTCAAAGGAAAACAGTAAACAACGCATGCAGGGCGGAACTAGGCCAATACCCATTAATAATCACTATCCAAAAAAGAGCCACCAAATTTTGGAATCACCTACAAATGAGCAACCCCCAATGCTATCACTACGACGCCCTGAAATGCCAAGAGCTGACCATAAAGAAGAATACCCTCAGTCAACTAGTCCTGGGACTCAATAAAGTAACTAATAACAATTACTAACAATAACCAGCCCCAGGACAGTGACAGGGTAACACAAAGAATTCGACCCAACACAATCGTCGCTAAGCAAAAGGAAAAATATCTGTCATATTGGGCAGAAACAACAAAAACCCAAAGCAAACTCAATTGCTACTTGGCCCTAAACAGACAATACAACATAGCTGATTACCTGACCATGGTAAAGGATAACAAACTGAGAAGAACCTTGACAAGGTACAGACTTAGCGAACATAGCCTAGCGATCGAAAAAGGCAGACACAGGCAGACCAGGCTGCCAAGAGAAGACAGGATATGCTCTCACTGCAGTCAGGGAGTAGTTGAGACAGAGATGCACTTCCTCACAGCCTGTGGAAAATATCAGGGCATCAGAGAGAATTTCTATCAAAAATTCTCACAAATATGCCCTGAATTCAGAAATCTGACTGACAACCAAAAACTCCCATTCCTACTGGGGGAGGAGAGAAGCTGTGTAACACTGGCGGCACACTATGTTACAGCTTGCCATGAACAGAGGGACAACCAGTAAACTAAGACAAGAGTATATATAAACAAGGCGAAAATATATTGAAAAACTCAGGGATATACCTGTTTATACACTGTATGAATGGAACCGCGTTTATGTGTTCAACCATAAATGTATTTTGATGCTTTGGCAACATAAGATGTACCTTATCATGCCAATAAAGCGATTTGTATTGTATTGTATTGAGTGTTTAAGGTGGGGGAGGGAGGGAGTGTTTAAGGTGGGGGAGGGGGTGAATGTTTAAGGTGGGGGAGGGAGTGAATGTTTAAGGTGGGGGAGGGAGTGAGTGTTTAAGGTGGGGGAGGGGGTGAGTGTTTAAGGTGGGGGAGGGAGTGAGTGTTTAAGGTGGGGGAGGGGGGGAGTGTTTAAGGTGGGGGAGGGAGTGAATGTTTAAGGTGGGGGAGGGAGTGAATGTTTAAGGTGGGGGAGGGAGTGAATGTTTAAGGTGGGGGAGGGAGTGAGTGTTTAAGGTGGGGGAGGGGGTGAGTGTTTAAGGTGGGGGAGGGAGTGAGTGTTTAAGGTGGGGGAGGGGGTGAGTGTTTAAGGTGGGGGAGGGGTGAATGTTTAAGGTGGTGGAGGGAGTGAGTGTTTAAGGTGGGGGAGGGAGTGAGTGTTTAAGGTGGGGGAGGGAGTGAGTGTTTAAGGTGGGGGAGGGAGTGAGTGTTTAAGGTGGGGGAGGGAGTGAATGTTTAAGGTGGGGGAGGGAGTGAGTGTTTAAGGTGGGGGAGGGAGTGAGTGTTTAAGGTGGGGGAGGGAGTGAGTGTTTAAGGTGGGGGAGGGGGTGAGTGTTTAAGGTGGGGGAGGGAGTGAATGTTTAAGGTGGGGGAGGGGGTGAGTGTTTAAGGTGGGGGAGGGGGTGAGTGTTTAAGGTGGGGGAGGGAGTGAGTGTTTTAGGTGGGGGAGGGGGTGAGTGTTTAAGGTGGGGGAGGGGGTGAGTGTTTAAGGTGGTGGAGGGAGTGAGTGTTTAAGGTGGGGGAGGGAGTGAATGTTTAAGGTGGGGGAGGGAGTGTGTTTAAGGTGGTGGAGGGAGTGAGTGTTTAAGGTGGGGGAGGGAGTGAGTGTTTAAGGTGGGGGAGGGAGTGAGTGTTTAAGGTGGGGGAGGAAGTGAGTGTTTAAGGTGGGGGAGGGAGTGAATGTTTAAGGTGGGGGAGGGAGTGAATGTTTAAGGTGGGGGAGGGAGTGAATGTTTAAGGTGGGGGAGGGAGTGAGTGTTTAAGGTGGTGGAGGGAGTGAGTGTTTAAGGTGGGGGAGGGAGTGAGTGTTTAAGGTGGGGGAGGGAGTGAGTGTTTAAGGTGGGGGAGGAAGTGAGTGTTTAAGGTGGGGGAGGGAGTGAATGTTTAAGGTGGGGGAGGGAGTGAGTGTTTAAGGTGGGGGAGGGGGTGAATGTTTAAGGTGGGGGAGGGAGTGAGTGTTTAAGGTGGTGGAGGGAGTGAGTGTTTAAGGTGGGGGAGGAAGTGAGTGTTTAAGGTGGGGGAGGGAGTGAATGTTTAAGGTGGGGGAGGGAGTGAATGTTTAAGGTGGGGGAGGGAGTGAATGTTTAAGGTGGGGGAGGGAGTGAGTGTTTAAGGTGGGGGAGGGAGTGAGTGTTTAAGGTGGGGGAGGGAGTGAATGTTTAAGGTGGGGGAGGGAGTGAGTGTTTAAGGTGGGGGAGGGAGTGAGTGTTTAAGGTGGTGGAGGGAGTGAGTGTTTAAGGTGGGGGAGGGAGTGAGTGTTTAAGGTGGGGAGGGAGTGAGTGTTTAAGGTGGGGGAGGGAGTGAGTGTTTAAGGTGGGGGAGGGAGTGAGTGTTTAAGGTGGGGGAGGGAGTGAATGTTTAAGGTGGGGGAGGGAGTGAGTGTTTAAGGTGGGGGAGGGAGTGAGTGTTTAAGGTGGGGGAGGGAGTGAATGTTTAAGGTGGGGAGGGGGTGAATGTTTAAGGTGGGGGAGGGAGTGAATGTTTAAGGTGGGGGAGGGAGTGAGTGTTTAAGGTGGTGGAGGGAGTGAATGTTTAGGTGGGGGAGGGAGTGAATGTTTAAGGTGGGGGAGGGGGAGGGGGTGAATGTTTAAGGTGGGGGAGGGAGTGAATGTTTAAGGTGGGGGAGGGAGTGAGTGTTTAAGGTGGGGGAGGGAGTGAGTGTTTAAGGTGGGGGAGGGAGTGAGTGTTTAAGGTGGGGGAGGGAGTGAGTGTTTAAGGTGGGGGAGGGAGTGAGTGTTTAAGGTGGGGGAGGGAGTGAGTGTTTAAGGTGGGGGAGGGAGTGAGTGTTTAAGGTGGGGGAGGGAGTGAGTGTTTAAGGTGGGGGAGGGAGTGAATGTTTAAGGTGGGGGAGGGAGTGAATGTTTAAGGTGGGGGAGGGGGTGAGTGTTTAAGGTGGGGGAGGGAGTGAATGTTTAAGGTGGGGGAGGGAGTGAGTGTTTTAGGTGGGGGAGGGAGTGAGTGTTTAAGGTGGGGGAGGGAGTGAGTGTTTAAGGTGGGGGAGGGAGTGAGTGTTTAAGGTGGGGGAGGGAGTGAGTGTTTAAGGTGGTGGAGGGAGTGAGTGTTTAAGGTGGGGGAGGGAGTGAGTGTTTAAGGTGGGGGAGGGAGTGAGTGTTTAAGGTGGTGGAGGGAGTGAGTGTTTAAGGTGGGGGAGGGAGTGAGTGTTTAAGGTGGGGGAGGGAGTGAGTGTTTAAGGTGGGGGAGGGAGTGAGTGTTTAAGATGGGGGAGGGAGTGAGTGTTTAAGGTGGGGGAGGGAGTGAGTGTTTAAGGTGGGGGAGGGAGTGAGTGTTTAAGGCGGTGGAGGGAGTGAATGTTTAAGGTGGGGGAGGGAGTGAGTGTTTAAGGTGGGGGAGGGAGTGAATGTTTAAGGTGGGGGAGGGGGTGAATGTTTAAGGTGGTGGAGGGGGTGAGTGTTTAAGGTGGTGGAGGGAGTGAGTGTTTAAGGTGGGGGAGGGAGTGAGTGTTTAAGGTGGGGGAGGGAGTGAATGTTTAAGGTGGGGGAGGGAGTGAGTGTATAAGGTGGTGGAGGGAGTGAATGTTTAAGGTGGAGGAGGGAGTGAGTGTTTAAGGTGGTGGAGGGAGTGAATGTTTAAGGTGGAGGAGGGAGTGAGTGTTTAAGGTGGGGGAGGGAGTGAGTGTTTAAGGTGGTGGAGGGAGTGAATGTTTAAGGTGGGGGAGGGAGTGAGTGTTTAAGGTGGGGGAGGGAGTGAGTGTTTAAGGTGGGGGAGGGAGTGAGTGTTTAAGGTGGGGGAGGGAGTGAGTGTTTAAGGTGGGGGAGGGAGTGAGTGTTTAAGGTGGGGGAGGGAGTGAGTGTTTAAGGCGGGGGAGGGAGTGAGTGTTTAAGGCGGTGGAGGGAGTGAGTGTTTAAGGTGGTGGAGGGAGTGAGTGTGTAAGGTGGGGGAGGGGGTGAGTGTTTAAGGTGGGGGAGGGAGTGAGTGTTTAAGGTGGTGGAGGGAGTGAGTGTTTAAGGTGGTGGAGGGAGTGAGTGTTTAAGGTGGGGGAGGGGGTGAGTGTTTAAGGTGGGGGAGGGAGTGAATGTTTAAGGTGGGGGAGGGAGTGAGTGTTTAAGGTGGTGGAGGGAGTGAATGTTTAACGTGGGGGAGGGAGGGAGTGTTTAAGGTGGGGGAGGGGGTGAGTGTTTAAGGTGGGGGAGGGAGTGAATGTTTAAGGTGGGGGAGGGAGTGAATGTTTAAGGTGGGGGAGGGGGTGAGTGTTTAAGGTGGTGGAGGGAGTGTTTAAGGTGGGGGAGGGAGTGAGTGTTTAAGGTGGGGGAGGGAGTGAGTGTTTAAGGTGGGGGAGGGAGGTGAGTGTTTAAGGTGGTGGAGGGAGTGAATGTTTAAGGTGGGGGAGGGAGTGAGTGTTTAAGGTGGGGGAGGGAGTGAGATGTTTAAGGTGGGGGAGGGAGTGAGTGTTTAAGGTGGGGGAGGGAGTGAGTGTTTAAGGTGGGGGAGGGAGTGAGTGTTTAAGGTGGGGGAGGGAGTGAGTGTTTAAGGTGGGGGAGGGAGTGAGTGTTTAAGGTGGGGGAGGGAGTGAATGTTTAAGGTGGGGGAGGGGGTGAGTGTTTAAGGTGGGGGAGGGGAGTGAGTGTTTAAGGTGGGGGAGGGGAGTGAATGTTTAAGGTGGGGGAGGGGGTGAGTGTTTA